>NW_024404482.1:0-84069 GCF_905171775.1 Rana temporaria
GCACCACCCCCAGCGCGCACGGTATTTGAAAACCCTCTGAGAACCCCCTTTCCAGCGTCCGAGCTGCCCCCCTGTCCGGATACCTACCGAGAAACGGCCGCATCCTTTCCACCATCACCGGCGTCGTCCCTCTTGTTTGCAAAATCTCCGGAACGACCCTTACCCTGTTTGAAGCACTTGGACAACGGGTGGGAGCCTCCGCAACCAGAGCACTCGTGTTTGTATCTGCAGGTGCCTCCGAATTTGCAAGTGCCGGAGCTAAACTGCCAACACACCCCTTTTGCCCGACCGGCCGGTTGTCCAAGGGAAGATGGACCCCCGGCCCCCCCCTTGAAAGGACTGACCCGGAACCCTGGCCGCCGTCATCAAACACAGCCAGAGATTCATGTCCTTTTGATTCCAGCGTAGGTCCTGCCGCACTGCCATCCGCTGCCGAAATTGTTCATCGTATCGCAGCCAAGCGGATCCTCCGTAGATCCTGTGTGCCTCCCCTATCGCATTCTGATATATGAAAAGCCCCGAGCAGCACTCAGGCTTTTTCTCCCCCACCACACACGCTAGTATGCTGAAAGCCTGTAGCCAATTGGTAAATGTCCGTGGAATCAATCGATACCTGCGCCGCTCCTCCTCCTCCTTCTTGGATTCGTCCGGCTTCCCCCTGTCCAGGTTGAACTTTTCTAACGGGAGCAGCGCGAAAATCTCCACGTACTCCCCCTTCCATATCTTCTCCCTGACCTCTGCCTTCAAATGTGTCCCTAACGACGCCTCATAGCATAGGTACACCTCACACTTAGCCGCGTCCGCGAGACGGATTATTTCTTGTCGCGCCGCCTCACTTGCCACCGCCCCTTTTTCCCCAGCCGCTGCTGCCGGAGCCGCAGCTGCTCCCGAACCCCCGCTTACCGCGGGGGCGGATGCCACCACCGGCCCAGCCGTCACAACCGCCGGCAGAGTGTTAGGCGCAGCGACCGCCCCTCCCCCCACCGGAACCGCAGGGGGGACCCAGGCCGCAACCGGGCCCGCAATCGCCCCATCTGAGCCTTCAAACCTGCCCACCAACTCTTTTATTCCTGACAAAAAACCTGCAAAACCACCCCCCAAAGGGACCCCCCCCCCTCCCGGTGACACCGTCTGAGATCCCCCTGCCCGAGCCTCCGCCCCCACAGAGCTGACACCCCCCCCCCCCGCTGCCCCCAGAAGCCAACATACCCCTCCCCACAGTAGAATGTAAAGACAAAATCGACTTACCGGGCTGCCTAGGTGATGACCCACCAGCCGAACGTCCTGTCTCCACCGCCGCTGCAACCGTCATAGGTGGTTGGTCGTCCTCCGAATCCGTCAGCTCCCCTTCCGACCGTAACGTGGCTGGGTCCTCTTCCTCCGCTGATTGCACCCCAGGGGAAGGATCCCTGGCTGCCGTGGGCCTGGCGTCAGCCTGGTCACTCCTCCGCGCACCAGACCCGTTCGCCGATTTCTGCGCCGCTTTCCGTGGGCCTGGGGGGGTCTCCCCAGCCCTGCTGCCCCCAACTATGTCGCCGGTCGTCCCTTCCCCCTCCGTCCGCACCGCGGCAAGGCTGTGGGCCGCGGAAATGGAAGGCCCAGCAGCCGGGCCTCTGGGTCTCCCCCGCTGAGGCGCCGCACCCCCCACGGTGGAGCGGGGGGCGGGGCCCGCCGAATACTGCTCTGCACGCCGCGCGGGCCCAGGTGCTGCTCCAGGGCTGGCCGAACGGCTGGCTGCCGCGCCACGGCCCCGGTTGGGATTCCTCCCGTTCCCCCCCCCCGTGGTCAATGATGCGCGCTTGGCGGGGGGGCCCGGAGGGGCCCGCAAACGGGGGCTCCCTTGTTTTCTCGTAGCCCTGGGGGATGAATCCGGGGAAAAACGTTCCGGCGGACGAGACCGCCGGGCGCGCCCTGTGTCCCTCCCCCCCGCGTCCTCAATAGCTGCCGGCCTACCGAATATAGGCCGCAGCTGGTCCCGAAGCCACTCCGGGCCGTGCGCCGCCGCCTCCGCCTGTAATTGGGCCAGCATGAGCTCCACCTCTGACATCCTGGGAACTTTCCTCCGCGCTGTGTTGCCGGGAGGGCGGGAGCCAAACCTTAAATAAACTCCTCTCTCCGCCCCCCCGGTTGCTAACAGCCAATAGTTGTTCTGCTGTCCCCTGTGACGTCAGTCATGCCAGCCCTCCACCGAGTCCACTGCGTTCCCCTGCTCTGGGCTTATCTGGAAGTGATGGTGAATCTCTACAATGGGGACACAGACACTATGGCCCGGATTCACAAAGCACTTACGCCGACGTATCTCGAGATACGCCGCGAGAACGCGCCTAATTTAAATGATCCACGCCCCCTACGGGATCATTTGAATTACGCGCGCTTACGCCGGCCCCTTTTACGCTACGCTGCCGCAACTTTACAGGCAAGTGCTTTGTGAATCAAGCACTTGCCCGTAAAACTTGCGGAGGCGTAACGTAAATGTCATACGTTACGCCGCCGCAGTTTTGCGCGCCCCTACCTGAATCCACCCCAAAGTAGATACAAAGGGGCAGATCCACAAAGATCTGCCCCGGCGCAGCGTATCTGAGATACGCTACGCTGCCGTAACTTACTTTTTTTGGTTTGAATCCTGAAAGAATTTGTGCCGTAAGTTACGGCGGCGTAGTGTATCTCTCGCGGCGTAACGGCGTCTAATTCAAATCGGCGAGTAGGGGGGCGTGTTTCATTTAAATAAAGCGCGTCAACCCGCGCCGAACGAACTGCGCATGCGCCGTCCCTAAATTTCCCGCCGCGCATTGCGCTAAATGACGTCGCAAGGACGTCATTGTTTTGACGTGGACGTAAATTACGTCCAGCCCGAATCACGGATGACTTACGCAAACGAAATTTTTTTTTTTTAAATTATACGCGGGAACGACGGCCATACTTAACATTGGGGTAGATTCAGGTAGCTTTGCGCAGTTTTTACGGAGGCGCAGCGCACCGTTTTGCCTCTGCGCCTCCGCAAATTACCTGCGCTACCCTTGATTCACTTACGCAAACAACGTAATTTTCAAAAATCGCGACGCGGGAACGACGGGTATACTTAGCATTGGCTGCGCCTGCTAATAGCAGGAGCAGCCTTACGCAGAAACCAACGAACGCAAACGACGTAAAACTCGAACGCAGGGCGCGCGTACGTTTGTGAATCGGCGCGAGTATGCAATTTGCATACTCTACGCTGACCACTACGGGAACGCCACCTAGCGGCCAGCGTCAGAATGCAGCCTACGATACGACGGCATAAGAGCCTTATGCCAGTCATATCTTAGGCTGCAGTCGGCGTATCGAGTTTTCTGAATACAGATACGCCGGCGCAACTAAGCAATTACGCTGCGTATCTATGGATAATTGCTACCTGAATCTACCCCAGTGTTTTGGTTTGTGGCGCTCAGATGCAGTGAAGATCCGCTTTATTGACGCTGTACTCTGTATTATTTCTATCTTTCCTCAGCTCACAAAAAGCTTGCGGAGCATCTGGCATGGAGCGGGCTGCATGAAAAACGAATCGAGGAGGCTCATTGGTTCAGGAAAGTTGGTGAGAAGGGGGCCACGGGGTCAGGGAGATGTCTTAGAGCAGTGGATGGACGTCAGGGGAGGCAGCAGAGCCTCACCTGCCATGAACATAAAAAAAAAAACGATCGGCTTCGAGGGTCTTAGCTCGGCGACCTGGGGTCCAAATTTGGGGGGTAGGTAGCTGAAGTCCCACCCCACCACTGGTCAAAATTTGGGGATCCTATCATCTATGGCAGGGATATGCAATTAGCGGACCTCTAGCTGTTGCAAAACTACAAGTCCCATCATGCCTTTGCTTCTGGGTGTCATGCTTGTGGCTGTCAGAGTCTTGTTATGCCTCATGGGTAGGGATGAGCTTCGAGTTCGAACCAAACTCATGTTCGACTCGAACATTGCCTGTTCGCCGAACAGCGAACAATTTGGGGTGTTCGCGGCAAATTCGAAAAAAGCCGCAGAACACCCTGGAAAAGTCTATGGGAGAAATCTAAAGTGCTCATTATAAAGGCTAATATGCAAGTTATTGTCATAAAAAGTGTTTGGGGCCCCATGGGAGTGTTTGAGGACACGGGTCCTGCCCCAGGGGAGTGTTTGGGGACACGGGTCCTGCCCCAGGGAAGTGTTTGGGGACCCGGGTCCTGCCCCAGGGGAGTGTTTGAGGACCCGGGTCCTGCCCCAGGGGAGTGTTTGAGGACCCGGGTCCTGCCCCAGGGGGAGTGTTTGAGGACCCGGGTCCTGCCCCAGGGGAGTGTTTGAGGACCCGGGTCCTGCCCCAGGGGAGTGTTTGGGGACACGGGTCCTGCCCCAGGAAAGTGTTTGGGGACACGGATCCTGCCCCAGGGGAGTGTTTAGGGACACGGGTCCTGCTCCAGGGGAGTGTTTGGGGACACAGGTCCTGCCCCAGGGGAGTGTTTGGGGACCCGGGTCCTGCCCCAGGGGAGTGTTTGGGGACCCAGGTCCTGCTCCAGGGGAGTGTTTGGGGACACGGGTCCTGCCCCAGGGAAGTGTTTGGGGACCCAGGTCCTGTCCCAGGGGAGTGTTTGGGGACACGGATCCTGCCCCAGGGGAGTGTTTGGGGACACGGGTCCTGCCCCAGGGAAGTGTTTAAGGACCTGGGTCCTGCCCCAGGGGTGTGTTTGGGGACACGGGTCCTGCCCCAGGGAAGTGTTTGGGGACACGGGTCCTGCCCCAGGGGAGTGTTTGGGGACCCGGGTCCTGCCCCAGGGGAGTGTTTGGGGACACGGGTCCTGCCCCAGGGGAGTGTTTGGGGACACGGGTCCTGCCCCAGGGGGAGTGTTTGGGGACACGGGTCCTGCCCCTGGGGAGTGTTTGGGGACACGGGTCCTGCCCCAGGGGAGTGTTTGGGGACACGGGTCCTGCTCCAGGGGAGTGTTTGGGGACACGGGTCCTGCCCCAGGGGAGTGTTTGGGGACCCGTGTCCTGCCCCTGGGGAGTGTTTGGGGACCCGGGTCCTGCCCCAGGGGGAGTGTTTGGGGACCCGTGTCCTGCCCCTGGGGAGTGTTTGGGGACACGGGTCCTGCCCCTGGGGAGTGTTTGGGGACACGGGTCCTGCCCCTGGGGAGTGTTTGGGGACACGGGTCCTGCCCCAGGGGAGTGTTTGGGGACACGGGTCCTGCCCCAGGGGAGTGTTTGGGGACACGGGTCCTGCCCCAGGGGGAGTGTTTGGGGACCCGGGTCCTGCCCCAGGGGGAGTGTTTGGGGACACGGGTCCTGCCCCTGGGGAGTGTTTGGGGACACGGGTCCTGCCCCTGGGGAGTGTTTGGGGACACGGGTCCTGCCCCAGGGGAGTGTTTGGGGACACGGGTCCTGCCCCAGGGGAGTGTTTGGGGACCCGTGTCCTGCCCCTGGGGAGTGTTTGAGGACCCGGGTCCTGCCCCAGGGGAGTGTTTGCGGACCCGGGTCCTGCCCCTGGGGAGTGTTTGGGGACACGGGTCCTGCCCCAGGGGAGTGTTTGGGGACACGGGTCCTGCCCCAGGGGAGTGTTTGGGGACACGGATTCTGCCCCAAGGGAGTGTTAGAATTGTATCGTTTTAGAATATATTACTAATATATTGATGTCTCTGTAATGCCAACAGCATGGAATGTGGCTGTCGGTGCTCGGGAGCGCCCCCCGCTGATGAGAGATTCCTTTCTTCTTTCATACAAGGTACCCTGGGGACAGCAAAGGTAGAAAACTCCCGTAGATTCCAGCTTTGATGATATTTTTTATCTTTTCTCTCAGATCTCCATGTTCTGTCCTTGTGACAAGACGGTGCTTGTGGCCCAGAAGTCGTGTTTATTGATGGCGGCAGCTTTGGACCTGGAGATGGCAAGGCAGGCCGCAGAGCACTCAGAGAAGGTAGAACATTCAGATGAAAATGGGAAAACACACATGTCAGAGTCAGGGAGCCGCACTCCCCAAAGAAATTGCAAAATGTGAAGGTTCACCCGGGGTTTTCTTTTTACCGGCATGATATATTAATCAGATAGAGAAATAATCCAAATCCATGGTCCTCCCGCTCAACATCCCTGAGACGGGACTTCGCCATCTGCAGTCTGAATTCCCTTACAACTGGGAGAGTACCTCCTTAAAATACCTAGGGGTTAACCTCACCCCATCCTTTACTTCCTTATACCAGTTGTGGCAGAGCGAGGCTCTGTCCCAGTAGAGATGGTGTTAAAATGGACACAGGGTATGCACATTTGCTGGGTGCAACTCTACAGAGCGTAGATGTGGACTGGAGAAGACTGCTTGTGCAGCTTTCTCCAGGTTTTGGTATTTTGAAACGGGGCTCTGTGGTTTGGAGATTCCACAGTGTCTGGGGTGGGATGGAATCTCCAACCCTGTATCCAGACTTTGTTCATTACCAGCAGGGTGTGTGCTCAGGTGAGCACAGCCCTTTATAATGAGAGTGTAGGAAGACCTCATGGCTCCCAGTTGGAGACAACTCCTGTAAGAGACAGGAGGTCTCCAGAAATCAGAGAGGCTGTAGGAGACAGCCAGAACGTTGGCTACTGCAAGAGGCAGAGCTGTAGATCAACGTTTCTCAACCAGTGTGCCGCGGCACACTGGTGTGCCGTGGGGAGTCCCCAGGTGTGCCGCGGCAAAATGACCCCAAATATTGTAACATTACTGCTGGGCATTTGTCTTTACAGCGGTGCCGGTCCGCTGTGTAAAACTCACTTCCCGGCACTCGGGAAGCTGTGCTGGCTGTGCGGGCCTCCCGACCGCGTCTTGCCAACCGAATACGTCATCGGTTGCTATGGGAGGGTCGGACGCACGCACTGCTTCTGTGACGTGAGAGCCGTGGGTACCATCCTGAACTCTGCCTGGCGCGCTTTTCCCTGAGGGGGAAGAAGAAAGAGTAGAGCCACCGTGACCAACACTGCTCCCCTGCCCGCAGACATGGCCACCCGCTCAGAGAGGGAAAAGGCCCTGAAGCTGAATGAGCAGCACCAGGCCATCCTGTCTCGTATGCTGAGGGAGGAGGACAACAAGTACTGCGCTGACTGCGAGACCAAGGGTAAGGTGGTGAGGGGGGGCTCTACTATGAATAACCAGCTGTCACAGTCACTGACACCCCACATCCTCCATTCATGGCTACAGCACTCTGGATCTGATTGGTTGTTGTGCAGCTCTGACAGTTCTTCTTTCAGTGTATGTGTGCATGTGTACACATGTCTGTTAGTGTGTGTGTGACAAAAGTAGTTCTGATGGTACAGGAATAGGGGGGTCGGATTAAAAGTAACATACAGACAGACAGATGCGCACGCACACAAACAGACACGCGTACAAACACACACACTGTGTGTGTTTGTACGTGTGTCTGTTTGTGTGCGTGCGCATCTGTCTGTATGTATGTTACTTTTAATCCTGACCCCCCTATTCCTGTACCATCAGAACTACTTTTGTAGGGCTTGTTCGAGATAGCAGCAAGGACTGCTGCTCCTCTGAAAAGCAATTTGTGTTCATATCGCTTTTCAGGGGCATTTGTCAGCCAGTAAAGAGGCATATCTTGCCTCCTTACCACCTGTTTTAAGCCTGTAAATGCAATGCACACAGTTGCGGGGTAGTTGCAGTGCAGCCCCAATCACCCTGGGTATACCTCCAGCTGCAGCCACAGCATGTTTACACCCCCAGCTGTTGCCTCTGCAGCTAAAGGGGCAAAAGTTGGGGGTGGTAAAAACAGCTCAACCATGTGGTTTTACTGCCCCTCCAGCCTGACATGTGAACAAGCTCTTGGTTCTGTGTGGATGCGTGCTGCGTGTAAGGCAGCCCATTCAATTCCTTACCCGCAGTAATGCGGGGAAAGAAGTCCCTGACCCTTTTTTTAAATTGTGCCACAACAAAAGCAACTCATGTTTGCCAATGGATGGTGCACCATTAAGAATTAATGGCACCCCTAAAGAGCAGAGCATTTGTCTGTGTGTCAAAAACGAGCGCGATTTTGCGCGTGTTCCGCAACACACAGCGACGTGAACCAAGTCTTGGACAGGGGTGCCTCAAGACTGAAAATATTTTTCAAGGGCGCCCTGACTGGAAAAAGGTTGAGAAACACTGCTGTAGATGCTAAAGGGAAGCCGTCTATGTTGAGGAGTCCGCTGGTCTGGGTGACCAGGATAACGTGCAGAAGTACTGCTACAGAGAGCCAGGTGGGCTAGCATTTTCTGTTTGCATTTGATGGAGAAGAACCCCCTGCGTGGGAAACCTTTGATTGAACTTTTTATTTTTGCCTTTTTACTAAAAATGGGCTACCATGCCCTTAAAATATATAAAAAATTAAAAAAAAGTTTAATCAAAGGTTTCCCACGCTGGGGGTTCTTCTCTATCATATGCAAACAGAAAATGCTAGCCCACCTGGTTCTCTGTAGCAGTACTTCTGCACGTTATCCTGGTCACCCAGACCAGCAGACTCCTCAACATAGACACGGCTTCCCTTTTTGTTCGACAGCACCCCGGCGGGCAAATGTACGCTGGAATCCTGTCCGCTCGGCTGTACAGACGACCGAACATGTCTGCTGAAACTGGTCCGCGGACCTGTTTCAGCAGACATGTTCGGTCGTCTGTACGGGGCCTTAGAGGCGCCTCTCTTCTCTTTTATACCCTGTAAAAAAAAAATGCTTTGATATACAAGCGCTTTGGATTACAAGCATGTTTCTGGAATGAATTATTCTCGCATTCCGAGGTTTTTCTGTATGGTGTAGTTTTTCCTGAGCCGCAGTCACTGTACATTGAAGAACTTTGCTTTCTCGTAGCGTATTCATTCTTTATTCACTCTCACCATCTCAGGACTCTCATGGAATAGAGATAAGTGACAGTCTATAGCAGCATGGAGCCATACACCACCGAGGACCAACCGGATTCATCAAAGGGATGCTTGTACAAACATGCAAACCAAGAGCCGGCACAGTCACCATGTTATCAGACAGACACAAATAATAACTATAGGAAACAAAAATATAAATGACATCTTCACACAACATAACACCTAATGTTACCACACAATAGAAATCTCTTCTAAAATTATAAAGGAAATGTATGTTGTATCAATCCTGGGCATAGTATAATACAGTGGCGGCTGGTGCTCAAAATTTTTTGGCGGGGAAAAAAACATGAATTGCAGCCACTGTGCCTATCAAACGCAGCCACTGTGCCCATCAAACACAGCCACTGTGCCCATAAATTGCACCCACTGTGCCCATCAAACGCAGCCACTGTGCCCATAAATTGCACCCACTGTGCCCATCAAACGCAGCCACTGTGCCCATAAATTGCAGCCACTGTGCCCATCAAACACAGCCACTGTGCCTATAAATTGCAGCCACTGTGCCTATAAATTGCAGCCACTGTGCCCATCAAATGCAGCCACTGTGCCCATCAAAGGCAGTCACTGTGCCCATCAAACGCAGTCACTGTGCCCATCAAACCGAGCCACTGTTCCCATTAAACGCAGCCACTATGCGCAGGGATGTATCTAGGTTTTGTGCTGCCCTAGGCCTGACTAAACTCATGCACCCCTAATTTAAATATGACCCACCCCTTCCTGTCAAGGCCACACCCCTTGCGGTTTAAGACCCACCCTGAAATTTTCAAGTGGGGACACTAGTTCTGATGGCCTGGGGGGGGGGGGGCAATGGATTCCCTTAATTTGCATAGATTTCCTCTCACTTCCTGTTTGGCTATGGGACAGGAAGTCAAGGGAAATCTCTGCAATGGGACAGGGATGGTAAAAAAAATTGAAGCGACGACCCCTCCCCACAGTTGCAGAATGCCAACCGCCCACATACTGGAAGCAGTGCGGCCGATTTATGGGGGTGCTAAACTAATTTGCCTAACAGTGTAGCGCAAGTCGGAGGGGACACTTTCCGTGCTGCCCCCCTGTAAAGTGCTGCCCTAGGCCTGGGCCTTGTTGGCCTAGGCCAGGATACAGCATTGACTGTGCCCATAAATTGCAGCCACTGTGCCCATCAAACACAGTCACTGTGCCCATCAGACGCAGCCACTGTGCCAATAAATTGCAGCCACTGTGCCCATCAAACACAGCCACTGTGCCCTTAAAATGCAGCCACTGTGCCCATAAATTGCAGCCACTGTGCCATCAAACGCAGCTACTGTGCCCATCAATTGCTGCCAGTGTGCCCATCAATTGCTGCCAGTGTGCCTCATCAATTGCTGCCAGTGTGCCCCATCAATTGCTGCAATTGTGCTCATCAATTGCTGCTACTGTGCCCCATAAAATGCTGCCAGTGTGTCCATCAATTGCTGCTACTGTGCCCCATAAAATGCTGCCAGTGTGTCCATCAATTGCTGCTACTGTGCCCCATAAAATGCTGCCAGTGTGTCCATCAATTGCTGCTACTGTGCCCCATAAAATGCTGCCAGTGTGTCCATCAATTGCTGCTACTGTGCCCCATAAAATGCTGCCAGTGTGTCCATCAATTGCTGCTACTGTGCCCCATAAAATGCTGCCAGTGTGTCCATCAATTGCTGCTACTGTGCCCCATAAAATGCTGCCAGTGCGCCCATTAATTGCTGCCAGTGTGCCCCATCAATTGCCGCTACTTTGCCCCATCAATTGCTGCCAGTGTGCCCATCAATTGCCGCTGCTGTGCCCCATCAATTGCTGCCATTGTGCCCATCAATTGACGCTACTGTGCCCCATCAAATGCTGCCAGTGTGCATCACCCGGCACTTACCTGTCTCGCAGCGGGTCACGGTGGCGTCCTCCACGTTCCTCGATGTCTTCTCCCGTCCTCTCTGTGACGGTATCGGTATGATATCCCCGTCAACGTTCCCTTCTTCCCATAACGAAAATCACCCCAATATTCCACGAGGAGGGATATCCCTGGAATCGCCCAGAAAGCCACACATGAAACCAGCTTACTGCTTGAACAACACAGACTTTAATGTTATAACACACAGCTTATATGTCATTTCCAAAACTGTTACAATGACAAATCTCCGCCCCCCTCACACTGGGGCTTCCATACAGATTATAGGTAGACACGACGGGGCCGATGCTGAAACACATTTTCTTTAGACAATGACATCAATGACGCTGAGCACTAGCTGTACTGAATACATCAACCAGACCGCTCGACCCCGCATATAGAGAGATAATTACCACAATGAAGCAATCAGAATAATTAACACAAGCCACTTAAACCCAGCTCTCCTTCACACAACACAATAGATCAATTAACCTTTAGAAATAGTGAGGGGACATTAGCACATCAATAACCTGGCTAGTAGGGAGCAGTAAACTGAGACATATAGGCAAATGTATCACAATGGCCCCCCTTTTGCTCCCTGCTCCGGCAAACCCGGTTGGACCTTCCCTGGTCCAGTAGGGTTGACGGGTTCAGAGCTATTAGTCAGAGGTTAACTCCGTTTGGCATGACTGACCTCCCTTGGCAACTGCTTCAGACTCAGGTATGTCACCGGGTCGTCAGATCACACGCCGGTCAGTCCCCAAGTCTTTGTGCGATCTGCAAAGTCACCAGAAGTCAGTGTGAAGACAGCGAATGGGTCTGTGCGCCGCCGTCTAGGTGTCCCGCTATGGGAGGGGGCAGGTTATGGCTCTGAAGTGACAATCCCAGGAGATTCATAAAAAGAAAAAGTTATATTTGTTGTAGCACTGGTGCTCAGAGTCCGGGGGGGGGGGGGGAGAGGGGACTCAGAGCCCCATAAGGTCAGCCACCCCCTGCTCCCTCCGCAGCCGCCGGTTCTCCTCTTGGAGCTTCTCCAGCTCCATCTCCAGTTCATGGAGCCTGGGGGGGTCAGCCTGCTGTGACCTCAGGTGGTTGTTCTCCTCCTCCATGCGGCTTATGCACTCCTCCAGCTCTATGTACTCACGGATCAGCTCCTGCTTGCTCATGTCCTGCAGGCTCTCCACGTGGTCCTTCATCATCAGGAACTGGGTGGTGGTGTAAGGGGCCACCGGTGGGCCCTTGGCGAACATCTCGGCACGCATCTGGGACGCCCGCTGCGACTCCCTCTCCTCCAGTCGCTTCTTCTCCTCCCAGGTCAGCTTGTTATACGGCTTCCAGGACCTCTTCTTCTTGAAGGGTGGCCGGCGGTGCCTCTTTCTGCCCAGCTCCCTCCAGGGCCCCTCCGGCTCAGGGCTGTCGCCCATGACCAGCTGACAATGGTGTTCCCTGTTGTCCGTAATAACAGATTGTACCATGAGGGCTTCGTAAGGGGTGCCCAATGGTTCTTCCTGACCCAGCTCCTTTGGATCCCAAGCCGAGTCTACACAATGGGCTGCTGCTGGTGGGCGGTACCCAGGTTGAGACCAATTTGACCTGGTGTTGTCATTCATGGGGCAATTCTGCTTGAAGTGACCCAGCTGTTTGCACCGGAAGCAGCGTTGTTCGTTGCCCTCCTGGCGATGATAGCGAGGGCTAGATGTCACCGGTCTGTTAGGAGGTTGGTATCTAGCGGTTGGTGGGTGTGAGGGCACCGTTTGTGGTGGAGGTTGTTCCTGTGGTGTGACCTGGTTCGTCTTGCGAGTATCTGCATATTCATCCGCCAACTTCGCGGCCTCTGGTAGAGTCATGGGCCTGCGATCTCTCACCCAATCTTTGACGTCCGTCTGGATGTGATTGTAAAATTGCTCCAGGAGCATTAGTTGCAAAATGTCCTCTGCGGTGGTGGCCTGGCTGCTGTTAGCCCAGTTAGAGGCCGACCGGGACAATTGGCATGCCCATTCCGCATAAGAGTCTTTCGTGGTTTTGCGTGAGTCCCTGAACTTCTGTCGGTGGGACTCTGGGGTTACTGCATAACGAGCCAGGAGCACTTCTTTAACCCGGGCGTAGCTATGAATATCCTGATCTGGCACGGTCCGGAAAGCATCAGAAGCTTTGCCTGACAGTTTGCCTGACAATATTGCAACCCAGTCTCCTCTAGCTATTCGGTGCAGGTTACATTGTCGCTCAAAATCCGCCAGGTAGTTATCAATCTCACAGTCCTTTTCATCAAAAGCTTTAAAAGCGCTAAACGGAATCTTCCTTGCATCTGCTGTGCTGTACTCACTGTTCGTAGAAGGTGCGGCTGCTTGTTGGACTGCTGCCAGTTTTAACTGTAGCTCTGCGTCCCTTATTTGTTTATCCTTCTGTAGCTCTGCGTCTCTTATTTCTTTAGCCTTCTGTAGCTCTGCGTCCCTTATTTGTTTATCCTTCTGTAGTTCTGCGTCCCTTATTTGTTTATCCTCCTGTAGCTCTGCGTCTCTTATTTGTTTATCCTTCTGTAGTTCTGCGTTTACTAACATGTCCATCACTTTCAGTACCACATCTGGCGTTGGGTTCGGGCCGAACCACGCTAGCTTCTCTCTCATTAGCTTGTTGGCTGGCGATTCCTCCTCCTGAATCACTGGTGTCTCCATCTCTTGTACTGCTGGCGTTGCTGCAATCCCGTCCTCCTGGTCTAGCTCCATTGATTCTGCTATGATGACCCGCTTGGTTTTGTTGCTAGCAATCCTTCCACGAACTTCCAGTAGTTCTTCCAGTGTCTGCTTGGAATCCGGGTGTGAAGGGGAATAGAAGGGAAAAATCCCACTGCTACCAACCAATTGTGACGGTATCGGTATGATATCCCCGTCAACGTTCCCTTCTTCCCATAACGAAAATCACCCCAATATTCCACGAGGAGGGATATCCCTGGAATCGCCCAGAAAGCCACACATGAAACCAGCTTACTGCTTGAACAACACAGACTTTAATGTTATAACACACAGCTTATATGTCATTTCCAAAACTGTTACAATGACAAATCTCCGCCCCCCTCACACTGGGGCTTCCATACAGATTATAGGCAGACACGACGGGGCCGATGCTGAAACACATTTTCTTTAGACAATGACATCAATGACGCTGAGCACTAGCTGTACTGAATACATCAACCAGACCGCTCGACCCCGCATATAGAGAGATAATTACCACAATGAAGCAATCAGAATAATTAACACAAGCCACTTAAACCCAGCTCTCCTTCACACAACACAATAGATCAATTAACCTTTAGAAATAGTGAGGGGACATTAGCACATCAATAACCTGGCTAGCAGGGAGCAGTAAACTGAGACATATAGGCAAATGTATCACACTCTCTATCAAGGTTCCAATCACAGTGTCTGTTGTTTCAGTTGACAGGTAACAGACCCGAGCACCTGATTGGCTGAGAGGCAGGTCAGTGTTAGGAAAGCAATTTATTTGCTTTCCTAACACAACGCTGAGTGAACAGAGAGCGCCCAGCATGGCTCCCGCTGTTCACCTTTTTGGACGCCTATTAGACCCTATGGCTCTAATCAGGGGCTTCCAAAAAATACCCTGCCTCTGTAATTCAGGTGCCCGGCGCCCGAAAAGGGGCCGGGCCCCTGAATAGGGGGTGGCAGCAGCGACCATAGATAGATTCATACAATGCATGAATCTATCTATGGTGATAGACAGGTGGCAGGAGAGGGGGTGGGGGCGCCTGTGCGCCCTTTATGGATGCACCGCCACTGCTATAATAGGTGGAAGAGTCAAAAGTCTATTAGCTAGATTCAGGTACCTATGCCTAACTTTGCGGCGGCGTAGCTTAAGGCATTTAAGCTACGCCGCCGTAAGTTAGCTAGGCAAGTACATGATTCACAATGTACTTACCTGCTAAGTGTACTTACCTGCTAAGCCGATTTGCGTAGCCTAAATCGGCGGGCGTAAGGGCGCCTAATTCAAATGTGTTTGAGGGGGGCGTGTTGTATTCTAATGGAGCTTGACCTTACGTTTTTTACGTTTTTTGTGAACTGCGCATGGGCCGGGCGCCTACATTTCCCAGTGTGCATTGCGGCTAAGTACGCCACACGGGCCTATTGATTTTGACGTGGACGTAAACGACGTAAATCCCGATTCACGGACGACTTACGCAAACGATGTAAAAAATTCTAATTTAGACGCGGGAACGGCGGCCATACTTGACATTACTATTCCAATAGGGCCTAGCTCTAACTTTACGCGGCCTATCTCTTACGTAAACGGCGTAAAAGTACAGTGTCGGTCGGGCATACATTCGTGAATAGGCGTATCTACTCATTTACATATTCTACGCCGACCGCAACGGAAGCGCCACCTAGCGGCCATCCAAAATATTGCAATCTAAGATAGGACGGCGCAAGCGTATCTCTGTTTGAGCATACGCTTAAACATAAGTCGGCGTAGATTCTGAGTTAGGTCGGCTTATCTACTGATAAGTCGGCCTAACTCTTACTGAATCTACCTACAAATGTGTCCAACCAAATAATTGTTTTCATTTTCTATTAGAGTGAAGAAGGATTAGAGCCCCTGTTGGGTTCTTCCTGCTATTCAGAGCCCCTTCAGGGAGATTTTTCCCTCACTTCCTGTCCTGGGGAGAACATTTTACCAGACAGGAAGTAAGAGAAAATCTGCAGACAGAAATTAAAAAAAAAATGATTTTCTTTAGTAGATTAAGTGAATCCTGAGACATCTGTCAGATTTTTATTGCTGTCTGGGTCCCTGTTGGAGATTTTCCCTCACTTCCTGTCTGGCGAAATGGCTGTCAGCAGAACAGGAAGTGAGGGGAAATCTCTCTAATAGCGCTGGATAGGAAAAAATCTGGACAGGGATCCTAAAGCTGGAATGTAATCTACTTACACCCGCCGTTCCTGGTTCCTCTTGATAATGATAATGACATTTTTATATTTGGTATTGCATTGCTATTAGATTTTTGTGATATAAGGCTGCTATAGGATATCTTTCATTTCAATTAAATGAAGCAATTTTTCAGCCCTGTATTAGTAAAGTTTCATTATTCTCTTCTCTGTACAGGTAAAGTTCCTCGCCAATTCATTGGAAAGCATTGCCTTATGTCGGGAGATATGGAATATTATGAAGTCTACAGGTATATCCTGTTTATATATTGTTATATGAAAATTGTCCTGTAAGTTTCCCAGAAGTAAAAGTTCCCATAAGAAATAAAAAAGCTAAAATGTTCATGAGTGGACATTTACTATACAGCGAACCAATGGCCAAGCTATAGATGTTCAAGTATTTACATAAATCCTAAACCCTCACTGACCTCTATAGCTGCAGGCACTGTGGATAAATTTATTTTTAAATTTTACTTTAGGTAGCTCAGTTCTTCCTCAGCAACTCAGCTTTTCCTTCTCAGCAGCTCGACTCTCCCTGCTTTACCTTCTCAGCAGCTCAGCTCTTCTTGCTTTCCCTTCTCAGCAGCTAAACTCTGCCTGCTTTCCCTTTTAAGCAGCTCAGCTCTCCCTGCTTTGCCTTCTCAGCAGCTCAACTCTCCCTGCTTTCCCTTCTCAGCAGCTAAACTCTCCCTGCTTTCCCTTCTAAGCAGCTCAGCAACTCAGCTTTCCTTTCTCAGCAGCTAAACTCTCCCTGCTTTCCCTTCTCAGCAGCTCAGCTTTCCTTGCTTTCCCTTCTCAGCAGCTCAGCTCTCCCTGCTTTGCCTTCTCAGCAGATCAGCTCTCCCTGCTTTGCCTTCTCAGCAGATCAGCTCTCCCTGTTTTCTCTTCTCAGCAGCTCAGTTCTCCATGCTTTCCCTTCTGAGCAGCTCAGCTCTCCTTCATTTCCTTTCTCAGAAGCTCAGCTCTCCCTGCTTTCCATTCTCAGCAGCTCAGTTCTCCCTGCTTTCTCTTCTCAGCAGATTAGCTTTCCTTGCTTTCCATTCTCAGCAGCTCAGTTCTCCCTGATTTCCCTTCTCAGCAGCTCAGTTCTCCCTGCTTTCCCTTCTCAGAAGCTTAGCTCTCCCTGCTTTTCCTCCTAAGCAGCTCATCTGTCCCTGCTTTTCCCTCTCAGCAGCTCAGTTCTCCTTGCTTTTCCTCTTCAGCAGCTCAGCTCTTCCTGCTTTTCCTCCTCAGCAGCTCAGCTCTCCCTGCTTTCCCCTTTCAGCAGCTCAGTTCTCCCTGCTTTCCTTCTCAGCAGCTCAGCTCTCTCTGCTTTCCCTACTCGGCAGCTCAGCTCTCCCTGCTTTCCCTACTCGGCAGCTCAGCTCTCCCTGCTTTCCCTACTCGGCAGCGCAGCTCTCCCTGCTTTTCCTCCTCAGCTCAGCTCTCCCTGCTTTTCCTCCTCAGCAGCTCAGCTCTCCCTGATTTCCCTTCTCAGCAGCTCAGCTCTCCTTGCTTTCCCCTTTCAGCAGCTCAGTTCTCCCTGCTTTCCCTTCTCAGCAGCTCATCTCTCACTGCTTTTCCTCCTCAGCAGTTCAGCTCTCCCTGCTTTCCCTTCTCAGCAGCTCAGCTCTCACTGCTTTTCCTCCTCAGCAGTTCAGCTCTCCCTGCTTTCCCTTCTCAGCAGCTCAGTTCTCCCTGCTTTCTCTTCTCAGCAGCTCAGCTCTCCCTGCTTTCCCTTCTCAGCAGCTCAGCTCTCCCTGCTTTCCCTCCTCAGCAGATCAGCTTTCCCTGCTCCCCCTTATTTTTCCTTCTCAGTAACTGACCACTCCCTGCCCCCCCCCCCCCTCCTTAACAGCTTAACTCTCACTGCTTTCCCTCCTCAACAGACCAGCTTTACCTGCTTTACCTTTACAGCAGCTAAGTTCTCCTTGCTCCTCCTTCACAGCAGCTCAGCTCTCCCTGCTTTCCATTCCCAGCAGCTGATATAGTGAGTGCTGCACAACACTTTCTTAAAGTAGAACTTTTTTTGAATAGCGTACAGGAGGGTTATAACCCCTGTTAGATTTTGTTTCACCATCTGTGTCCCATTTCAGAGATCTCCATTCACTTCCTGTCCCATAGCCAGACAGGAAGTGGGAGGAAATCCCTGCAAATTAAGTGAATTCTGTGGGGACCCCCCAGGTGACCAGAACTAGTGTCCCCATTGTATTATTGATTAGAGAGCTGCATTGATTGGTGTCTTTTATCTCTGCCTGGAGTTGAGTTGTGTCTCCTTCACAGGAGAATTCTCCAATGACAACTCTGAGGCCCTCCTAGTCCTCTATGAGTTTGAAGCCCGAGCCAAGCTGAATGATCCGGCGCTGGAGAGTGTGCTGGAGTATGTGTGGGGGATGCCCAACCTCGACGCCAAAATACTGGAATCCATTGCATGTGAGTCACTGAATATCTCCTGCAAGTTCTTTCTAAATCATCTGCAATGTCTCCTGGGAACAATGACAAAAGCTCCCAGGAGACATTGCGGCATCGAGGAAGTGACGGAATACCCGCACACTACCCCATGAATCCATATACAGGAAGTGACGGAATACCCGCACACTACCCGATGAATCCATATACAGGAAGTGACGGAATACCCGCACACTACCCCATGAATCCATATACAGGAAGTGACGGAATACCCGCACACTACCCCATGAATCCATATACAGGAAGTGACGGAATACCCGCACACTACCCGATGAATCCATATACAGGAAGTGACGGAATACCCGCACACTACCCGATGAATCCATATACAGGAAGTGACGGAATACCCGCACACTACCCGATGAATCCATATACAGGAAGTGACGGAATACCCGCACACTACCCGATGAATCCATATACAGGAAGTGACGGAATACCCGCACACTACCCGATGAATCCATATACAGGAAGCGGCCAGTAACATAAAGGATTACTAAGGTTCGCCTGCCCCTGACAGTGACTCGAGCTGGGCATCGCCGCTTAGTGAAGGATCGGCTCGGGCGGCTCGGCTGCTCTAGTCCTGCAAAGGGAACTGCGTTCCTGCTGTGAAAAAAGTGCAAGGACTCCGTTCCCACGCGTTCCCGCAGGACTTGAGCCCTGGTCTGGGTGCCAGGGAAAGGTCTCCAGTGCATCCATGTGCCCTTAGCGCCCCTCTGGACTCCTCCATGTCTCCAGTGCACCCCTGTGCCCTTAGCGCCCCTCTGAACTCCTCCATGTCACCAGTGCACCCCTGTGCCCTCAGTGCCCCTCTGAACTCCTCCACGTCTCCAGTGCATCTCTGTGCCCTCTGGGCTCCTCCATGTCTCCAGTGCACCCCTGTGCCCTCAGCGCCCCTCTGGACTCCTCCATGTCTCCAGTGCACCCCTGTGCCCTTAGCGCCCCTCTGAACTCCTCCATGTCACCAGTGCACCCCTGTGCCCTCAGTGCCCCTCTGAACTCCTCCACGTCTCCAGTGCATCTCTGTGCCCTCTGGGCTCCTCCATGTCTCCAGTGCACCCCTGTGCCCTCAGCGCCCCTCTGGACTCCTCCATGTCTCCAGTGCACCCCTGTGCCCTTAGCACCCCTCTGGACTCCTCCATGTCTCCAGTGCACCCCTGTGCCCTTAGCGCCCCTCGGGGCTCCTCCATGTCTCCAGTGCATCCCTGTGCCCTCAGCACCTCTCTGGGCTCCTCCATGTCTCCAGTGCATCCCTGTGCCCTTAGCGCCCCTCTGAACTCCTCCATGTCACCAGTGCACCCCTGTGCCCTCCGTGCCCCTCTGGGCTCCTCCACGTCTCCAGTGCATCTCTGTGCCTTCTGGGCTCCTCCATGTCTCCAGTGCACCCCTGTGCCCTCTGGGCTCCTCCATGTCTCCAGTGCACCCCTGTGCCCTCAGCGCCTCTCTGGGCTCCTCCATGTCTCCAGTGCATACCTGTGCCCTTCGGGGCTCCTCCATGTCTCCAGTGCACCCCTGTGCCCTCAGCGCCCCTCTGAACTCCTCCATGTCTCCAATGCACCCCTGTGCCCTCAGCACCCCTTCAGACTCTTCCATGTCTCCAGTGCACCCCTGTGCCCTCAGCACCCCTTCAGACTCCTCCATGTCTCCAGTGCACCCCTGTGCCCTCGGCGCCCTTCTGGACTTCTCCATGTCTCCAATGCACCCCTGTGCCCTCAGCACCCCTCTAAACTCCTCCATGTCTCCAGTGCACCCCTGTGCCCTCAGTGCCCCTCTGAGCTCCTCCATGTCTCCAATGCACCCCTGTGCCCTCAGCACCCCTCTGAGCTCCTCCATGACTCCAAAGCACCCCTGTGCCCTCGGCGCCCTTCTGGACTTCTCCATGTCTCCAATGCACCCCTGTGCCCTCAGCACCCCTCTAAACTCCTCCAGGTCTCCAGTGCACCCCTGTGCCCTCGGCGCCTGTCTTGACTTCTCAATGTCTCCAATGCACCCCTGTGCCCTCAGCACCCCTTCAGACTCTTCCATGTCTCCAGTGCACCCCTGTACTCTCAGCACCCCTTCAGACTCCTCCATGTCTCCAGTGCACCCCTGTGCCCTCAGTGCCCCTCTGAGCTCCTCCATGTCTCCAGTGCACCCCTGTGCCCTCAGTGCCCCTCTGAGCTCCTCCATGTCTCCAGTGCACCCCTGTGCCCTCAGCACCCCTCTGAGCTCCTCCATGACTCCAGAGCAGCCGTCTGTCTCCAGAGCAGCCATGTGACACCTCTGTCTTCACATAGTCTCCAGCAATGGCTCAGACTCCTGTCTGTGACACAATGGAACAGGAATAAAATCTTCCACTGGGGACACCTGACCCCTGATTTGGAGATATTTCCTCTCATGGGAAGTTCAGGAAGTCAGTAGGAAAAAAAGAACACTTGACAACGGTTCTATCCATTTCCACTGTAAGCTGACCACACGTTACAGCCTGCCGGGGTATTCTTACCTATGACCAACATCTACATAGTACCTACCTGACTGAGGACCCAAACCTTCCCCACAATGCACGTCCACACATCACCGCTGTGCGTTTACACACATCATACACATTGTGATACGTCAGTTCCTGGAATAATTGTGTTTTTGTATTATTATTCTTCCCACCCAAAGCCTTGTCCATGGAATCCCCCGCATACTATCCATCCATCTGCAAGAAAGCCCTACAGGGAGCCTTATCTGTGCTAAAGAAGGTGGACCCCCCGGATGTGTCCAGACTGAGGTGCGATTCCACAATACCCACCCAACACTGTGGGCTAGATTCAGGTAGCCGGGCGCATTGTTACGCCAGCGTAGCGTATCGTATTTACGCTACGCCGCCGTAAATCAGAGAGGCAAGTGCAGTATTCACAAAGCACTTGCCTCCTAAGTTACGGCGGCGTAGCATAAATGGGGCCGGCGTAAGCGCGCCTAATTCAAATGAGGATGAGGGGGCGTGTTTTATGTAAATGGGTGGTGACCCGACGTGATTGACGTTTTTTTACGAACGGCGCATACATATCCCAGTGTGCATTGCTCCAAAGTACGCCGCAAGGAGGTATTGGTTTCGATGTGAACGTAAATTACGTCCAGCCCTATTCACGAACGACTTACGCAAACGACGTAAAAAAATTCTAAATTCTACGCGGGAACGACGTCCATACTTAACATTGCGTACGTCTCATAGAAGCAGGAGCAACGTTACGCCGGAAAAGCCTTACGCAAACGGCGTAAAAAAAATTCCGCCGGGCGCACGTATGTTTGTGAATCGCCGTATCTAGGTCATTTGCATACTCTACGCCGAAAACGACGGAAGCGCCACCTAGCGGCCAGCGTAAATATGCACCCTAAGATACGACGGTGTAAGAGACTTACGCCAGTCGCATCTTAGGCTAATTTCGGCGTATCTTGCTTTCTGAATACAGAAAGAAGATACGCCGGCGCAGCTTTGAATTTACGTGCCATATGTATAGATACGCCGGCGTAAATCCTTGCTGAATCCGGCCCTGTGTGTCCTATTCCTGCACTCTGAACGTGTGTGTGTGTGTGTGTGTATATATAATATATATATAATTATATATAGGACTTTGTTTCCGTGGGAACGCAGTTCCGACACCCCCAGCAAGGGGTAAAGGGGTGTGCTGAAGGGTCTATTGATGCTTGCTGCTGGGAGATCTATTGTCACTGGTGGGCATCTATTTTTGTGTGGAGGTCTCTTGTTGCTGGGTAGATCTATTGTTGGTAGTGGGGGGGTGTCTTATGTTTCTAGGGGGGGAGCAATTGTTGCTGGGAGGGATCTACCGTTGAGGGAGAGGTCTATTGTTGCTGCCTCCTGGAGGGTCTACTAATGCAGTCTGCTGGGACATCTGTTGTGGCTGCCGGGGGTCTGTTGTTGCTGGGGGTGGTAGTTTGTTGTGTGGGGGGGCTCTATTTTTGATGGGGTGAGTCTACTGTTGCTGGGGGTCTATTGTTGCTCACTGAAGGGGGATCTATTTTACTGTCTTTCTTTGTTATCATTAACAAATTCCAGACAAATCACTTAGTAGAAAAAATGATACTTGGTTCTGTATTCTCTAAAATGGGCGGTCCTTGGAGGCCGGTAGGAGGTGGAACCAAGGAACGGTGCTCAGGGGCGGGTAGGGAGCAGAAAATAAGGATGAAGGTCGGAGTTCCTGCCCCTTATCTGTGAGAAAAAAAGCCCTGTATATATATATATATGTGTGTAGGGTTACTATTGATAATCATGTCAGTCACCAGGACTGGCTGTACTAGTATTTGTGTAGTCAGCAGCAGGAGAGGACACCCCCAGCTCACCCGATGGGGTCTGGTACATGACTACTGCCTGTACCCCTACTGTCGGCTGCACCCCTACTGTCAGCTGTACCCCTATTGTCGGCTGCACCCCTACTGTCAGCTGCACCCCTACTGTCAGCTGTACCCCTACTGTCAGCTGTACCCCTATTGTCAGCTGCACCCCTACTGTCGGCTGCACCCCTACTGTCAGCTGCACCCCTACTGTCAGCTGTACCCCTACTGTCAGATGTACCCCTACTGTCAGCTGTACCCCTACTGTCAGCTGCACCCCTACTGTCAGCTGCACCCCTACTGTCGGCTGTACCCCTACTGTCAGCTGTACCCCTACTGTCAGCTGTACCCCTACTGTCAGATGTACCCCTACTGTCAGCTGCACCCCTACTGTCAGCTGTACCCCTACTGTCAGCTTCACCCCTACTGTCAGCTGTACCCCTACTGTCAGCTGTACCCCTACTGTCGGCTGCACCCCTACTGTCAGCTGCACCCCTACTGTCAGCTGCACCCCTACTGTCAGCTGCACCCCTACTGTCTGCTGTACCCCTACTGTCAGCTGTACCCCTACTGTCGGCTGCACCCCTACTGTCAGCTGCACCCCTACTGTCAGCTGCACCCCTACTGTCAGCTGCACCCCTACTGTCTGCTGTACCCCTACTGTCAGCTGTACCCCTACTGTCGGCTGCACCCCTACTGTCAGCTGTACCCCTACTATCTGCCCTGTCTGTGGGGAAGAACTCCACCTTTTATCAATAAACATCCGTCCACAGGGCCGCCATCAGGAATTATGGGGCCCCTTACACAGCTTCAGGCATGGGCCCCCTGGAGCAGAGAATCGGGGGGGGGGGGGGGGCTGCCCGCCTTAAATTGAGAAGCAGGGTGGCTGCCACAAATTGAGAAGCGCTGGGGGGTGCTGCTGCCGCAAATTGAGGGGTCGGGGGGGGCTAAAAAAAACGGGGGGGTTGCCATCCGAGGCCCTGGGGACCTCCGGGCCCCTTCCAAAAAAAAAAGTAATATATATATATATATATATACAGTACAGTACAGTACAGCCAAATAATGTAGTAATATATATTTCTCTGGCCGTGGGCCTCTGAGGAGGACAATGGGGGGGTATTCCTGGCTGCCTATGAGGGACCCTCATAATATAATAAGAGAGTTGTCTGCGATGTGCTGCAATGTAATAATCCAGCTATGATGTCATATTATATATATAGAGATATAAAGGTGAGTTTTGTTTTCTTGCTCTCAGTAAGTGTCTGCACAGCCTGGTGAAGCTGAGCTTACCGGAGAGACTGGTGAAGCTGGAGGACGGCGAGCAGGAGGAGGCCTGGAACTACTACCAGGAGGCCCTCTGTATCCTCTCCAGCGTGGTGAGTGCCGCCCACCATACACTGTGATGTCATCTGTCCTAATAATAACAATATATCTATATACTAATATACACCCCTCCCATCTCCGGAATGAGGGGCGCTATAGAGGGGCTCTGACCCGCTGCATGCTTAGTGCTTCCCTACACACTGCCCCCCCCCTATTTTCTCAGCACACTTAACCCCCCCCCTATACACATTGCCCCCACCCTGCACACAATGCCCCCTTTACCTCTGCACACTTAATTCCTTCCCCCCATACACACTGCCCCCCCTTTTCTTCTGCACACTTAACCCCACCTACACATTGCCCCCACCCTGCACACACTGGCCCCAAGTTACCTCTGCACAATTACCCCCCCCCACTTCCCCCAGTTTACCTCTGCACACTTACCCCCCCCCTATACACATTGCCCCCACCCTGGACACACTGCCCCCCTCTGTACAAATCCCCCATACACACAAATTGTAACGCTGCCCCCATACATATTGCCCCCCTGCACACACTGTCCCCCCTATACATTCTGCTCTCCTCTGTACAAATCCCCCTCACACACACACCCCCCCCTATGTAACAACTGCCCCTATACATATTGCCCCACTGCACACATTAGGGGGTGGGTGATGATGGAGGGGGGGGGGGGGTGTTGTGACCTGTCACCCCCTCGTCCATCCCTGCAGAACTCACCCAGAGGAATGGAGGACGGTTGGGAGGTCTGCTAATAGTCTCTGACCACCTCCCATTGCTTCATTCACAACCCTTGTAGCGTTACATTCACAAAATATTATGCGTGGCCCTTTGTTGGTGTCAAGGGCCACACTTCAGTCCCCCCAATTGTCCAGCACTGCTGTAGACACATTGGGCCATATTCCCGTAGATTTCGAGCGGGCGTCGCGTAAGCCATTTACACTCCGCCGCCCCAACCTACAGGAGCAAGTGCCGTATTCCCCAAACACTTGCTCCGTAGTTTGGGGCGGCGTAGTGTAATTGGCCCGGCGTATCCCCGCGTAACTCCAAGGGGGCGGCTTTTATTTAAATTAAGCGCGCCCCCGATTCGAACGAACTGCGCATGCGCCGGGCTTAAAATAGCCCAGTGCGCATGCTCCAGTTCTCGGCGGAAAACGTCAATGACGCCGACGTGTGCGTCATTGACGTAAAGTCGTATTCAAGAACGACTTAGGGAAACGACGTACCCGACGGGAAAAGACGACGCGGACCCGACGCCATACTTAACATGGCGTACGTGGGACTGGCGTAAGGTTACCCCTCATATAGCAGGGGTAACCTTACGCTTACGCAAACGACGTTAGCGACGGTTACGCGCCGCGAATTCGTTCGGGAATCGGCGTATCAGGCTCATTTGCATAAACAAATGAGACCTGAACGTAAACGCCACCTAGCGGCCGGCGGAGTAATTACATTTAAGATCCGACAGTGTAAGTGACTTACAGATGGCGGATCTTAAGCGTATCTATGCGAAAATGATTCTAAGAATCAGTCGCATAGATACACGGGCCAAAAAAGAGAGATATGATGGAGTATCCTGAGATACTCCATCGTAACTTCTATGAGAATATGGGCCATTGCTTTATTTTGGTATTGCAATGCATAGCAAACCTAGAGCGCTAAAAAAGTAGACAACAGCTCCACCTGCTGGCTCTAAAGGAGAATGCACAATATTCATCTGCAATATTTGAAATAAATTGCAGCCTAAAAAATACCTTGACGTGCGACTTTTGTGTTCAGAAGGACTATCCAGAGATTGAGATCTTGTGGCTGATGACCCGGGCGTGGAACCACGGGGTATTCCAGTACAGCTTCAAGAAACTCCCAGATACCAGCCGCTGGTGTGCTCTGGCCATGAGACTCCTCAACTACCTGGGATCTTTGAAGAGGAGCTATGAAAGCAAGGTACAGCCTATCCCATTGTTTACCAGTCTTGTTGATCCTGCCAGTAGAGTTCCTATTTACTTCCCACGCCCTGTAATAGGGTGACAACGCTGCTGGAAAAATTTCCCAGCAGCGTTGTCACCCGGAAGTCTTAGTACTTTCTTACTTTCCTGTACTTTTAACTACTTGCCACCCAGGACACTTCACTCCTACATGAAAAAAAAACTAGGGTTGCCTCCTGTCCGGGATTCACCCGGACAGTCCGGGGCCCGGATTCAGAAAGGAGATACGACGGCGTATCTCCGGATACGCCGTCGTATCTCTGAGTGCGGGCCGTCGTATCAATGCGCCTGATTCATAGAATCAGTTACGCATTGATTTCCCTAAGATCCGACCGGCGTATGTGTCTTACACCGTCGTATCTTAGGCTGCATATTTACGTTGGCCATTAGGTGGCGCTTCCGTATATTTACGCGATGAATATGCTAATTAGGTATTTACGCCGATTCAGAAACGTACGTCCGGCCGGCGCATTTTTTTACGTCGTTTACGTTAGGCTTTTTCCGGTGTAAAGTTACCCCTGCTATATGAGGCGTATCCTATGTTAAGTATGGACGTCGTTCCCGCGTCGAGTTTTGAAAATTTTACGTCCTTTGCTTAAGTCGTTCGCGAATAGGCCTGTACGTAAGTTACGCTCACGTCTAAAGCAATGACGACTTGCGGCATAATTTCAAGCATGCGCACTGGGATTTTTTCACGAACGGCGCATGCGCCGTTCCTAAAATACGTGGGGTCACAGTGATTTTGCATAAAACACGCCCACATCATCCCCATTTGAATTAGGCGCGCTTACGCCGGACAACATACGTTACGCCGCCGTAACTAAGGGCGCAAGTCCTTTCTGCATACGGAACTTGCGCACTAAGTTACGGCGGCGTAACGTATCGCAGATACGTTACGCCCGCAGATAGATAGACGAATCTGAATCTGGGCCCAGGTTTTGAATCATGTGTCCGGGTTTCAGGCGGACTAAAACCCCGGGACACATTATTCAGACCGGGCTGTGGCTCCCCAAATAAGCAAGATAAGCAAGATAGTCACACACGGAGCTGTGAGCAGGTTCGATATTACTGGGGGCGGGGGGGCAGGGCGATGATGTCAGCAAGAGCAATTGGGCCACACCCACCGTTCGCTGCGGCGCGCTACATTACCACTCTCCTTGGGGCACCCAAAGGTGTTCCAGGTCACTAAAGTGTTTGGGATTGGCTTGAAGAAAAGGTGGCGACCTTGGAACCCCCAATTATTATATATATATTTTTAGCAGAACCCCTATAGAATAAATTGGTGGGTGTTGCAATTTTTTATATCACGCAGGAATTTGCGCAGCGATTTTTCAAATGCAATTTTTTTTTTTGGGAGATAAAAAATTCACTTTATTGAATTTTATTGCACAGAAACACAATATAATACCTCATTGTATTGTAAAGTATGAAAGATGGCGCTACGCCGAGTAAATAGATACCCAACATGCCACGCTTTTAAAATTGCGTCCGGAATGGCGGTAAACGAAGGTGCCTAGAAATCACCCACTGTTTGCTGCGGCACACTATGGGCACCTCATTACTACTCTCCTTGGGGCACCCAAAAGTGTCCCAGACCGCTAAAGTGTTCAGGTTTGGCTTAAAGAAAAGTTGGCAACCCCCTTCCTCCACCCGGAGAAGGGATCGGAGAAGGGACCGGAGAAGGGATCGGAGAAGGGATCGGAGAAGGGATCAGAGAAGGGATCAGAGATAGATCGGAGAAGGGATCAGAGATAGATCGGAGAAGGGATCGGAGAAGGGATCGGAGGAGGGATCAGAGAAGGGATCAGAGAAGGGATCGGAGATAGATCGGAGAAGGGATCAGAGAAGGGATCGGAGAAGGGATCGGAGGAGGGATCAGAGAAGGGATCAGAGAAGGGATCGGAGATAGATCGGAGAAGGGATCGGAGAAGGGATCGGAGAAGGGATCGGAGATAGATCGGAGATAGATCGGAGAAGGGATCAGAGAAGGGATCGGAGAAGGGATCGGAGGAGGGATCAGAGAAGGGATCAGAGAAGGGATCGGAGATAGATCGGAGAAGGGATCGGAGAAGGGATCAGAGATAGATCGGAGAAGGGATCGGAGAAGGGATCGGAGAAGGGATCAGAGATAGATCGGAGAAGGGACTGGAGAAGGGATCGGAGGAGGGATCAGAGAAGGGATCAGAAATAGATCGGAGAAGGGATCAGAGAAGGGATCGGAGAAGGGATCAGAGAAGGGATCGGAGAAGGGATCGGAGAAGGGATCAGAGATAGATCGGAGAAGGGATCGGAGAAGGGATCGGAGAAGGGGTCAGAGATAGATCGGAGAAGGGACTGGAGAAGGGATCGGAGGAGGGATCAGAGAAGGGATCAGAAATAGATCGGAGAAGGGATCAGAGAAGGGATCGGAGAAGGGATCAGAGAAGGGATCGGAGAAGGGATCGGAGAAGGGATCAGAGATAGATCGGAGAAGGGATCAGAGATAGATCGGAGAAGGGATCGGAGAAGGGATCGGAGGAGGGATCAGAGAAGGGATCAGAGAAGGGATCGGAGATAGATCGGAGAAGGGATCGGAGAAGGGATCAGAGATAGATCGGAGAAGGGATCGGAGAAGGGATCGGAGAAGGGATCAGAGATAGATCGGAGAAGGGACTGGAGAAGGGATCGGAGGAGGGATCAGAGAAGGGATCAGAAATAGATCGGAGAAGGGATCGGAGAAGGGATCAGAGATAGATCGGAGAAGGGACTGGAGAAGGGATCGGAGGAGGGATCAGAGAAGGGATCAGAAATAGATCGGAGAAGGGATCGGAGAAGGGATCAGAGATAGATCGGAGAAGGGACTGGAGAAGGGATCGGAGGAGGGATCAGAGAAGGGATCAGAAATAGATCGGAGAAGGGATCAGAGAAGGGATCGGAGAAGGGATCGGAGAAGGGATCGGAGAAGGGATCGGAGAAGGGATCAGAGATAGATCGGAGAAGGGACTGGAGAAGGGATCGGAGGAGGGATCAGAGAAGGGATCAGAAATAGATCGGAGAAGGGATCGGAGAAGGGATCAGAGATAGATCGGAGAAGGGACTGGAGAAGGGATCGGAGGAGGGATCAGAGAAGGGATCAGAAATAGATCGGAGAAGGGATCAGAGAAGGGATCGGAGAAGGGATCGGAGAAGGGATCGGAGAAGGGATCGAGTGCCTGTCCAGTCACTGGAATCACCGGCTCTATATACGCTATAGCAGGGATCCTCAACCTACGGCCCTCCAGCTGTTGCGGAACTACACATCCCATGAGGCATTGCAAGACTCTGACATTCACAGACATGACTGGGCATGATGGGAATTGTAGTTCCTGAACAACTGGTGGGCCGTAGTATGAAGACCCCTGCGCTATAGGATTGCGACAGACCTGGGACAAAGAGAAGGGTAATGCAGCGCACACCAGGGGGAGGCCAACGTTTCATAGACTGCATGGCCGATTTTCCTCCACACAACTGCCGCTCACTGGATATTTTCTCTTTTTTTCCCCACCATTCTCTGTAATCCCAGAGAGACGGTTGTGTGTGAAAATCCCCAAAAATACTCAGACCGGCCCGTCTGCCACCAACAACCATCCCCCGTTCAAAGTCACCGAGATCCCCTTTCTTCCCCCCCCCATTCTGAACTTCAGCAAGTTGTCTTCACCACGTCTAGGTACCTAAATGCATTGAGTTGCTGCCGTGTGATTGGCTGATTTTCAATTTGTGTTACCGAGCGACTGAACGGGTCTACCTAATAAAGTGTCCGCCGGTGAGGATATATATATAAAATATAAGAGGTTCTATGGAGTGCAATGACCCGATCCCCCGGAGCCGATCCTCAGAGCCGATCCCCGGAGCCGACCCCCAAAGCCGACCCCCGGAGCCGATCTCCCCGGAGCCGATCCCCGGAGCCGATCCCCGGAGCCGATCCCTTCTGTGTCTTCTTAGGTGAGGATTGTAAATGAAATGTTAGGTTGTTATCTCACTAATGAATAAATCCGATCACCTCCATAGATGACGGCTCTGTATGGAGACATTCTGGACAAGCTGGATAAAGAAGGAGGAGCTTCGAGTCTCCAGAACTACCAACTGCCAATGTAGGTCCATCGCTGGTTACATTGTATTTCTTATATCTCTTCCATCGCTGGTTACATTGTATTTCTTCTATCTCTTCCATCGCTGGTTACATTGTATTTCTTCTATCTCTTCCATCGCTGGTTACATTGTATTTCTTATATCTCTTCCATCGCTGGTTACATTGTATTTCTTCTATCTCTTCCATCGCTGGTTACATTGTATTTCTTATATCTCTTCCATCGCTGGTTACATTGTATTTCTTATATCTCCTCCATCCCTGGTTACATTGTATTTCTTATATCTCTTCCATCGCTGGTTACATTGTATTTCTTCTATCTCTTCCATCGCTGGTTACATTGTATTTCTTATATCTCTTCCATCCCTGGTTACATTGTATTTCTTCTATCTCTTCCATCGCTGGTTACATTGTATTTCTTATATCTCTTCCATCGCTGGTTACATTGTATTTCTTATATCTCCTCCATCCCTGGTTACATTGTATTTCTTATATCTCTTCTATCGCTGATTACATTGTATTTCTTATATCTCTTCCATCGCTGGTTACATTGTATTTCTTATATCTCTTCCATCGCTGGTTACATTGTATTTCTTATATCTCTTCCATCGCTGGTTACATTGTATTTCTTATATCTCTTCCATCGCTGGTTACATTGTATTTCTTCTATCTCTTCCATCGCTGGTTACATTGTATTTCTTATATCTCTTCCATCGCTGGTTACATTGTATTTCTTCTATCTCTTCCATCGCTGGTTACATTGTATTTCTTATATCTCTTCCATCGCTGGTTACATTGTATTTCTTCTATCTCTTCCATCGCTGGTTACATTGTATTTCTTATATCTCTTCCATCGCTGGTTACATTGTATTTCTTATATCTCTTCCATCGCTGGTTACATTGTATTTCTTATATCTCTTCCATCGCTGGTTACATTGTATTTCTTATATCTCTTCCATCGCTGGTTACATTGTATTTCTTATATCTCTTCCATCGCTGGTTACATTGTATTTCTTCTATCTCTTCCATCGCTGGTTACATTGTATTTCTTATATCTCTTCCATCGCTGGTTACATTGTATCTGTTATATCTCTTCCATCGCTGGTTACATTGTATCTGTTATATCTCTTCCATCGCTGGTTACATTGTATTTCTTATATCTCTTCCATCGCTGGTTACATTGTATTTCTTCTATCTCTTCCATCGCTGGTTACATTGTATTTCTTATATCTCTTCCATCGCTGGTTACATTGTATCTGTTATATCTCTTCCATCGCTGGTTACATTGTATTTCTTATATCTCTTCCATCGCTGGTTACATTGTATTTCTTCTATCTCTTCCATCGCTGGTTACATTGTATTTCTTCTATCTCCTCCATCGCTGGTTACATTGTATTTCTTATATCTCTTCCATCGCTGGTTACATTGTATCTGTTATATCTCTTCCATCGCTGGTTACATTGTATTTCTTATATCTCTTCCATCGCTGGTTACATTGTATTTCTTCTATCTCTTCCATCGCTGGTTACATTGTATTTCTTCTATCTCCTCCATCGCTGGTTACATTGTATTTCTTATATCTCTTCCATCGCTGGTTACATTGTATTTCTTATATCTCTTCCATCGCTGGTTACATTGTATCTGTTATATCTCTTCCATCGCTGGTTACATTGTATTTCTTATATCTCTTCCATCGCTGGTTACATTGTATTTCTTATATCTCTTCCATCGCTGGTTACATTGTATTTCTTATATCTCTTCCATCGCTGGTTACATTGTATCTGTTATATCTCTTCCATCGCTGGTTACATTGTATTTCTTATATCTCTTCCATCGCTGGTTACATTGTATTTCTTCTATCTCTTCCATCGCTGGTTACATTGTATTTCTTATATCTCTTCCATCGCTGGTTACATTGTATTTCTTATATCTCTTCCATCGCTGGTTACATTGTATTTCTTCTATCTCTTCCATCGCTGGTTACATTGTATTTCTTATATCTCTTCCATCCCTGGTTACATTGTATTTCTTCTATCTCTTCCATCGCTGGTTACATTGTATTTCTTATATCTCTTCCATCGCTGGTTACATTGTATTTCTTATATCTCCTCCATCCCTGGTTACATTGTATTTCTTATATCTCTTCCATCGCTGGTTACATTGTATTTCTTCTATCTCTTCCATCGCTGGTTACATTGTATTTCTTATATCTCTTCCATCCCTGGTTACATTGTATTTCTTCTATCTCTTCCATCGCTGGTTACATTGTATTTCTTATATCTCTTCCATCGCTGGTTACATTGTATTTCTTATATCTCCTCCATCCCTGGTTACATTGTATTTCTTATATCTCTTCTATCGCTGATTACATTGTATTTCTTATATCTCTTCCATCGCTGGTTACATTGTATTTCTTATATCTCTTCCATCGCTGGTTACATTGTATTTCTTCTATCTCTTCCATCGCTGGTTACATTGTATTTCTTATATCTCTTCCATCGCTGGTTACATTGTATTTCTTATATCTCTTCCATCCCTGGTTACATTGTATTTCTTATATCTCTTCCATCGCTGGTTACATTGTATTTCTTCTATCTCTTCCATCGCTGGTTACATTGTATCTGTTATATCTCTTCCATCGCTGGTTACATTGTATTTCTTCTATCTCTTCCATCGCTGGTTACATTGTATTTCTTCTATCTCTTCCATCGCTGGTTACATTGTATTTCTTATATCTCTTCCATCGCTGGTTACATTGTATTTCTTATATCTCTTCCATCGCTGGTTACATTGTATTTCTTATATCTCTTCCATCCCTGGTTACATTGTATTTCTTATATCTCTTCCATCGCTGGTTACATTGTATTTCTTATATCTCTTCCATCGCTGGTTACATTGTATTTCTTATATCTCTTCCATCGCTGGTTACATTGTATTTCTTATATCTCTTCCATCGCTGATTACATTGTATTTCTTATATCTCTTCCATCGCTGGTTACATTGTATTTCTTATATCTCTTCCATCGCTGGTTACATTGTATTTCTTCTATCTCTTCCATCGCTGGTTACATTGTATTTCTTATATCTCTTCCATCGCTGGTTACATTGTATTTCTTCTATCTCTTCCATCGCTGATTACATTGTATTTCTTATATCTCTTCCATCGCTGGTTACATTGTATTTCTTATATCTCTTCCATCCCTGGTTACATTGTATTTCTTATATCTCTTCCATCGCTGGTTACATTGTATTTCTTATATCTCTTCCATCGCTGATTACATTGTATTTCTTATATCTCTTCCATCGCTGGTTACATTGTATTTCTTATATCTCTTCCATCGCTGGTTACATTGTATTTCTTATATCTCTTCCATCGCTGATTACATTGTATTTCTTATATCTCTTCCATCGCTGGTTACATTGTATTTCTTATATCTCTTCCATCCCTGGTTACATTGTATTTCTTATATCTCTTCCATCGCTGGTTACATTGTATTTCTTATATCTCTTCCATCGCTGGTTACATTGTATCTGTTATATCTCTTCCATCGCTGGTTACATTGTATTTCTTATATCTCTTCCATCGCTGGTTACATTGTATTTCTTATATCTCTTCCATCGCTGGTTACATTGTATTTCTTATATCTCTTCCATCGCTGATTACATTGTATTTCTTATATCTCTTCCATCCCTGATTACATTGTATTTCTTATATCTCTTCCATCGCTGGTTACATTGTATTTCTTATATCTCTTCCATCCCTGGTTACATTGTATTTCTTATATCTCTTCCATCGCTGGTTACATTGTATTTCTTATATCTCTTCCATCGCTGGTTACATTGTATTTCTTCTATCTCTTCCATCGCTGGTTACATTGTATTTCTTATATCTCTTCCATCGCTGGTTACATTGTATTTCTTATATCTCTTCCATCGCTGGTTACATTGTATTTCTTATATCTCTTCCATCCCTGATTACATTGTATTTCTTATATCTCTTCCATCGCTGGTTACATTGTATTTCTTATATCTCTTCCATCCCTGGTTACATTGTATTTCTTCTATCTCTTCCATCGCTGGTTACATTGTATTTCTTATATCTCTTCCATCGCTGGTTACATTGTATTTCTTATATCTCTTCCATCGCTGGTTACATTGTATCTGTTATATCTCTTCCATCGCTGGTTACATTGTATTTCTTATATCTCTTCCATCGCTGGTTACATTGTATTTCTTATATCTCTTCCATCGCTGGTTACATTGTATTTCTTATATCTCTTCCATCGCTGATTACATTGTATTTCTTATATCTCTTCCATCCCTGATTACATTGTATTTCTTATATCTCTTCCATCGCTGGTTACATTGTATTTCTTATATCTCTTCCATCCCTGGTTACATTGTATTTCTTATATCTCTTCCATCGCTGGTTACATTGTATTTCTTATATCTCTTCCATCGCTGGTTACATTGTATTTCTTCTATCTCTTCCATCGCTGGTTACATTGTATTTCTTATATCTCTTCCATCGCTGGTTACATTGTATTTCTTCTATCTCTTCCATCGCTGGTTACATTGTATTTCTTATATCTCTTCCATCCCTGGTTACATTGTATTTCTTCTATCTCTTCCATCGCTGGTTACATTGTATTTCTTATATCTCTTCCATCGCTGGTTACATTGTATTTCTTATATCTCCTCCATCCCTGGTTACATTGTATTTCTTATATCTCTTCCATCGCTGGTTACATTGTATTTCTTCTATCTCTTCCATCGCTGGTTACATTGTATTTCTTATATCTCTTCCATCCCTGGTTACATTGTATTTCTTCTATCTCTTCCATCGCTGGTTACATTGTATTTCTTATATCTCTTCCATCGCTGGTTACATTGTATTTCTTATATCTCCTCCATCCCTGGTTACATTGTATTTCTTATATCTCTTCTATCGCTGATTACATTGTATTTCTTATATCTCTTCCATCGCTGGTTACATTGTATTTCTTATATCTCTTCCATCGCTGGTTACATTGTATTTCTTCTATCTCTTCCATCGCTGGTTACATTGTATTTCTTATATCTCTTCCATCGCTGGTTACATTGTATTTCTTATATCTCTTCCATCCCTGGTTACATTGTATTTCTTATATCTCTTCCATCGCTGGTTACATTGTATTTCTTCTATCTCTTCCATCGCTGGTTACATTGTATCTGTTATATCTCTTCCATCGCTGGTTACATTGTATTTCTTCTATCTCTTCCATCGCTGGTTACATTGTATTTCTTATATCTCTTCCATCGCTGGTTACATTGTATTTCTTATATCTCTTCCATCGCTGGTTACATTGTATTTCTTATATCTCTTCCATCCCTGGTTACATTGTATTTCTTATATCTCTTCCATCGCTGGTTACATTGTATTTCTTATATCTCTTCCATCGCTGGTTACATTGTATTTCTTATATCTCTTCCATCGCTGGTTACATTGTATTTCTTATATCTCTTCCATCGCTGATTACATTGTATTTCTTATATCTCTTCCATCGCTGGTTACATTGTATTTCTTATATCTCTTCCATCGCTGGTTACATTGTATTTCTTCTATCTCTTCCATCGCTGGTTACATTGTATTTCTTATATCTCTTCCATCGCTGGTTACATTGTATTTCTTCTATCTCTTCCATCGCTGATTACATTGTATTTCTTATATCTCTTCCATCGCTGGTTACATTGTATTTCTTATATCTCTTCCATCCCTGGTTACATTGTATTTCTTATATCTCTTCCATCGCTGGTTACATTGTATTTCTTATATCTCTTCCATCGCTGATTACATTGTATTTCTTATATCTCTTCCATCGCTGGTTACATTGTATTTCTTATATCTCTTCCATCGCTGGTTACATTGTATTTCTTATATCTCTTCCATCGCTGATTACATTGTATTTCTTATATCTCTTCCATCGCTGGTTACATTGTATTTCTTATATCTCTTCCATCCCTGGTTACATTGTATTTCTTATATCTCTTCCATCGCTGGTTACATTGTATTTCTTATATCTCTTCCATCGCTGGTTACATTGTATCTGTTATATCTCTTCCATCGCTGGTTACATTGTATTTCTTATATCTCTTCCATCGCTGGTTACATTGTATTTCTTATATCTCTTCCATCGCTGGTTACATTGTATTTCTTATATCTCTTCCATCGCTGATTACATTGTATTTCTTATATCTCTTCCATCCCTGATTACATTGTATTTCTTATATCTCTTCCATCGCTGGTTACATTGTATTTCTTATATCTCTTCCATCCCTGGTTACATTGTATTTCTTATATCTCTTCCATCGCTGGTTACATTGTATTTCTTATATCTCTTCCATCGCTGGTTACATTGTATTTCTTCTATCTCTTCCATCGCTGGTTACATTGTATTTCTTATATCTCTTCCATCGCTGGTTACATTGTATTTCTTATATCTCTTCCATCGCTGGTTACATTGTATTTCTTATATCTCTTCCATCCCTGATTACATTGTATTTCTTATATCTCTTCCATCGCTGGTTACATTGTATTTCTTATATCTCTTCCATCCCTGGTTACATTGTATTTCTTATATCTCTTCCATCGCTGGTTACATTGTATTTCTTATATCTCTTCCATCGCTGGTTACATTGTATTTCTTCTATCTCTTCCATCGCTGGTTACATTGTATTTCTTATATCTCTTCCATTGCTGGTTACATTGTTGTTCTGTTTAAAGTGGATATGAAAACAAAGTTGTCAGTTGAGATATTTTGTGTCCTCGGAATGTTTTCCCGTCACAGAACATTCCTCACACCGGAGGATTCGATGAATAAAAGAAAAAGATTCTTTCATATCAAAGAAAAAAACGATCTCTGTAAAGTCATTTCAGTGAATTGTAAAAAAAACACGACAACTGATACCCCTCTTATATGACAACCAAAGATGGAATCCTCAGGGGGGGGGGGGGGGGGAATCGGTCCTTCTACTTAGTTTCACCCAACCATGGTTATTAATATGGTATTGCCCCCCACCATGGTCATTATTGTGGAGTTGCCCCCCACCATGGTCATTAATATAAAGTTGCCCCCTACTATGGTCATTATTGTGAAGTTTCCCCCTCCACCATGATCATTAATGTAGAGTTGCCCCCTACTATGGTCATTATTGTGGAGTTGCCCCCTACTATGGTCATTAATATGGAGTTGCCCCCTACTATGGTCATTATTGTGAAGTTTCCCCCTCCACCATGATCATTAATGTAGAGTTGCCCCCTACTATGGTCATTATTGTGGAGTTGCCCCCTACTATGGTCATTAATATGGAGTTGCCCCCTACTATGGTCATTATTGTGGAGTTGCCCCCCTACTATGGTCATTATTGTGGAGTTGCCCCCCCCCCCCAACATGGTCATTAATGTAGAGTTGCCCTCTACTATGGTCATTATTGTGGAGTTGCACCCTCCACCATGGTCATTAATGTAGAGTTGCCCCCTACTATGGTCATTATTGTGGAGTTGCCCCCCCCCCCAACATGGTCATTAATGTAGAGTTGCCCTCTACTATGGTCATTATTGTGGAGTTGCACCCCCCACCATGGTCATAAATATGGAGTTGCCCCCTACCATGGTCATTATTGTGGAGTTGCCCCCTACCATGGTCATTATTGTGGAGTTGCCCCCTACCATGGTCATTATTGTGGAGTTGCCCCCCCTACCATGGTCATTAATATGGAGTTGCCCCCTCCACCATGGTCATTAATGTAGAGTTGCCCCCTACAATGGTCATTAATATAGAGTTGCCCCCTACTATGGTCATTAATATGGAGTTGCCCCCTACTATGGTCATTATTATGGAGTTGTCCCCCCACCATGGTCATTAATGTAGAGTTGCCCCCTACTATGGTCATTATTGTGGAGTTGTTGTCCCCCCCCACCATGGTCATTAATATGGAGTTGCCCCCTACCATGGTCATTATTGTGGAGTTGCCCCCCCCACCATGGTCATTATTGTGGAGTTGCACCCTACCATGGTCATTAATGTAGAGTTGCCCCCTACCATGGTCATTATTGTGGAGTTGCTCCCCCCCAACATGGTCATTAATGTAGAGTTGCCCCCTACCATGGTCATTATTGTGGAGTTGCCCCCCCCCAACATGGTCATTAATGTAGAGTTGCCCCCTACCATGGTCATTATTGTGGAGTTGCCCCCTCCACCATGGTCATTAATGTAGAGTTGCACCCCCCCACCATGGTCATTATTGTGGAGTTGTCCCCCCCCACCATGGTCATTAATATGGAGTTGCCCCCTACCATGGTCATTATTGTGGAGTTGCCCCCCCCCCCACCATGGTCATTAATATGGAGTTGCCCCCTCCACCATGGTCATTAATGTAGAGTTGCCCCCCTACTATGGTCATTATTGTGGAGTTGTCCCCCCCCCACCATGGTCATTAATGTAGAGTTGCCCCCTACTCCCCTACTATGGTCATTATTGTGGAGTTGTCCCCCCCACCATGGTCATTAATATGGAGTTGTCCCCTACCATGGTCATTATTGTGGAGTTGCCCCCCCCCACCATGGTCATTAATATGGAGTTGCCCCCTCCACCATGGTCATTAATGTAGAGTTGCCCCCCTACTATGGTCATTATTGTGGAGTTGTCCCCCCCCCACCATGGTCATTAATGTAGAGTTGCCCCCTACTCCCCTACTATGGTCATTATTGTGGAGTTGTCCCCCCCACCATGGTCATTAATATGGAGTTGCACCCTACCATGGTCATTATTGTGGAGTTGCCCCCCCCCCCCCACCATGGTCATTAATATGGAGTTGCCTCCTACCATGGTCATTATTGTGGAGTTGCCCCCCCCCCACCATGGTCATTAATATGGAGTTGCCCCCTACTATGGTCATTATTGTGGAGTTGCCCCCCCACCATTGTCATTAATGTGGAGTTTCACCCTACCATGATATCCTACCTACCTACCGTCATATCCAGAGGCCGTCTTTGGGAAATAGACGTACGAGTTCTGCCAGCATTGCTGCAGAGGGTGAAGGGGTGGGGGAGGGGTCAGCCTGTCAGTGCTCAGACCATACGCCGCACACTGCATCAAATTGGTCTGCATAGCTGTCGTCCCAGAAGGAAGCCTCTTCTAAAGATGATTCACAAGAAAGAGCCGCAAACAGTTTGCTGAAGACAAGCAGACTAAGGACAGGGATTACTGGAACCGCGTCCTGTGGTCTGATGAGACAAGATAAAGGTATTTGGTGTCAGATGGTGTCAGGCGTGTGTGGGGGGGGAGGGGCCAGGTGAGGAGGACAAAGACAAGTGTGTCTTGTCTACAGTCAGGCATGGTGGTGGGGGTGTCATGGACTGGGGCTACATGAGTGCTGCTGGCACTGGGGGGCTACAGATCATTGAGGGGACCATGAATGCCGACATGTACTGTGACATACTGAATCAGAGCATGATCCCCTCCCTTCAGAGACTGGACCGCAGGGTAGTATTCCAACACCCCAAACACACCTCCAAGACCACCACTGCCTTGCTAAAGAAGCTGAGGGTAAAGGTGATGGACTGGCCAAGCATGTCTCCAGACCTAAACCCTATTGATCATCTGTGGGGGGAGGGGGAGGAGCGCAAGGTCTCCAACACCCACCAGCTCTGTGATGTCATCATGGGGGAGGGAAAGAGGATTCCAGTGGCAACCTGTGAAGCTCTGGTGACCTCCACACAAAATATTGACACTCTGGGCCCCAATTTTTGACATTTTCACTTAGGGGTGTCCTCACTTTCTCTTCCGTTCATGGACGGACACAGCAGCATCTGACCTTAGGGTATGATCCTCCCTTTTAGGAGATTGACAAGGCAGAAAAACAGCATGTTAAGTGTTAAACACTCCACACAGTACAGTACCTCCCAGGGGGCGGTTCCCCCCGGGTACATCCCCCACTCTCTGCTCTGCAGCCCCAGTTTTTTTCTGCCTAGCAAGGAGAAGACATGGCTCCTCTGGGCCCATGTGCTCTGGGAAGTTTCTTGCTTTTCTTTTTTGTTTTCCTGCATTTTTGGATCCTGAGATCTACAATCAACTGCCGACTGGGTGACAGGCTAGATCCTCGATCCTTGTAGTCCCCCCAAGTTCGGCCATCGAGCGTGTGCCGGCCTTTAGCTACGTGCTGGGCCGTCCACGACATGCCCCGTTGCTCCAGGGGTGGCCGGTGAGCTATACGCTCCAGGGCACATATATGACTGGGCTCTATGTCCGTGTCACAGTGCGCCGGGCCGACAGCCATGCCGTAACTGCGCAGACGTTGGCTCTATCCGGGATGCCTCCAGCCGGTGGTCGCAGGATGGTAAGTAGCAGTCCCCTTGCTTTGGCAGGGTGGTGCGGCTGGTGCATTCCTGGGGAGGTCGATTGGGGGTCCGCCCTGCTTTCCTCTCCCTCGTTTCCCCACGTTCTGGGTGGCGGAGTCGGCCGTGAGGTGAGGGGTCTCCATCCAGTGGCTGGGGGCTGTGTCTACTTAGGGGGTGCTGTTTTGCTGCCGTGTGTGCGGGGGGGGGGGGCCTGCCCGGGGGTCCCGGGTGTTTTCACTGCTGTATGTGTGTTTTTTTACTGTAATAGCAGCCGCCATTTTGAAGGCGCTGGGCGCCTTTATTGGAGATCGGCAGCCATTTTCTTATAGCCCACATGCTTTTTTTGCATGTCGGTGGCCTCTGGGGGGTCCCCTGTTCTCTGCTGCGGCCAGGAGGGTGGCCTGTGGGTCTTGCCTTGCATTCCAAGGGTGGCAAAAGAGTGGGTCAGCATGGCGTCAGAACCGAATGCTTCTCCCCCAGACATGCCAGCGTTAACCCTTAGTGCCCCTGTACCTGCGGCCTCTGTGGATGCTATGATGGCAGTCCTAGAGGCGTTTGTTGCCAGAATTGAAGCAGCGCGTAGCCAGAGGGGGGGGGGGGGGGTAAGAAGCGTCCCCTCCCCCCGCCTTCTTCTGGGGATGCCTTTGACACGGAATCGGGCCCAGCTACTGCTCCCGGTCCTGGTTCCGAGGTGTCAGAGGATGCAGGCCTAGTCCTCCGTCAGTGGACCCCCCTGTGTCCAGACGGAACAAGGCGACCACGTTGCCTGTGGAAGGGGCTCCCGCTTTCAAGGACCCCGCAGATAGGAGAGCTGAGGCTGTGGCCCACTCCATGTTCACGGTAGTGGGGTCGGCGGTGAGACCGGTCTTGGCCGGGGGTTTTGTGTCACAGACATTTACTGAACAGGCAAAGTTGTTACTTCAGCAGTTGGAGGAGCATCAAGCCCCTCCGGACTGTGTGGTGGTGGCCGAACAGTTGGTGCAGGGCCTAAATTTGTCTGTGTGTCAGCCCTGGATACGCTTCCCTTGCTTTCAAGGGCCTCTGCTTACGCGGTGGTATTGCGCCGCCTTGTCTGGCTGAAGTGTTGGTCTGCGGACCAGTCTTCTAAGAAGGCCTTGGTGGATTTGCCCTTTAAGGGTCAAAGATGCCACGGGAGGTAAAAGCACTCTGCTCCCACAATCTGGTAAAGGTAAGGAGCCCTGCCATAGGCAGGGGCCCTCCTTTACCGCCCCCAATCATTTTTTTTTGTCCGCCCGGTACAGCAGGTAAACGTTCCCAGGGCGATAAGGCGCCCGCTGAAGGGCAGAAGCGCCCCTGGTTCCGCAAGCCCAATAAGCCTGTGGAAAAACCAGATTCCGCATGAAGGTCTGCCCCCGCTCGTCTCTCGGGTGGGGGGCCGGCTTCGCGAATTTGCGGCTCGGTGGAGGTCTCTTCTTTCCGACTGGTGGGTTTGCGAAGTAGTTTCCTCAGGGTACAAGATAGAGTTTCTCTCTTGTCCGCCAAACAGATTTTTTCCTTCCAACCTCCAGCTTCCTCCGGGTCGTCGGGAGGCCCTGTTTGGGGCTGTTCAGGATCTGCTGGTCAGGGGGGGTGATCATGCCGGTTCCTTTACTGGAACGATTTCAGGGGTTTTACTCCAATCTGTTTGTAGTCCTCAAGAAGGACGGGGTCCGTCCAATCCTGGACCTCAAGGCCCTCAACTGTTTTGTCAGGGTACAAAAGTTCAGGATGGAGTCGGTTCGCTCTGTAGTGGCGGCACTCCATCAGGGGGATTTCCTGGCGTCCTTGAATATCAAGGACGCATACCTGCATATCCCCATATGCGCAAAGCACCAGAGATTTTTGCGCTTTGCGGTCGGGGAGGACCACTATCAATTTGTGGCCCTCGCTTTCGGCCTGGCCTCGGCACCAAGGGTTTTCACCAAGGTGCTCGCTCCGATTCTGGCCCTGCTAAGGCAGCGCGGGATCGCTATTGTAGGATACCTGGACGACCTTCTTCTGCGAGCTTCTTCAAGCTCAGAGTTAGAGGTGGATGTGTCTATCACCTGCCAGACCCTCCGGGACTATGGTTGGCTGCTAAATGTTCAGAAGTCGGTGTTGGTACCATCTCAGCACCTGGAATACCTGGGGTTGGTCCTGGATTCCTCGTAGGCGAGAGTTTTTCTTCCCGTAGAGAAACTACAGACACTGCAAACGGCTGTGGCGTATGTCAATCATAAAGGGGGCACACGGAGCTCGGCTGCAGCGGCGGAAATCGCTCACATCCTCCGGTGGGCCGAAAAGGACGTTGCGGCTCTTTCGGCCGTTTACATTCCGGGCGTAAAGAACTGGCAGGAGGACTACCTAAGTCGCAAAACGCTAGACCAAGGAGAATGGTCGCTACACCCAGATGTGTTTCAGAGTCTGTGTCTGAAATGGGGCACTCCAGACGTGGATCTTCTGGCATCCCGACTCAATCGAAAGGTGCCACGGTTCGTGGCCAGGTCAAGAAACCCATGGGCGGACGCGTCAAGACGCGTTTGGCGCCACTACCGCCTAATCTACGCCTTCCCTCCTCTGAAGCTTCCTCTGCGCAGACGAGTGGAAGCCGAGGGGATACCAACAATCCTGATCGCTCCGGATTGGCCTTGCCGTCCCTGGTACGCAGATCTGGTGCGTCTGGTGGCAGATGTTCCGTGGCGCCTGCCTCTGCAAGAGGATCTTCTGTCACAGGGTCCTATCTTTCATCCTGCTTTACAGTCGTTGGCTTTAACGGCGTGGCTATTGAAAGCCAGGTGCTGAGGGACCGAGGTCTGTCGGACTCGGTGATCTCTACCATGCTGCGGGGGCGGAAGTCTATTACCCGGAAGATTTACCATCGTACGTGGAAGGCTTACATCTCTATGTGTGAGGAGATGAATTGTCACCCCCGTACATACGTGATGTCCCGGATTCTGCTGTTTTTACAGCGTGGAGTGGATCAGGCTCTCGCCTTAAGTACGATTAAGGGGCAGATTTTGGCCTTGGCTGTTTTCTTTCAGCGACCCTTGGCTGCACACTTTCTGGTGCGTACGTTTGTGCAGGAAGTTCGGCATGTGGCCCCTCATGTGCGTCATCCACTGCCTCCGTCGGACTTGAATTTGGTCCTCTCGGCGCTTCAAAAGCCTCCATCTGAGGACATTAGGGAGATCCCTTTATTGACTCTTTCCCAGAAGGTGGTTTTTCTGGTGGCAATTACTTCGGTCAGACGGGTGTCTGAATTAGCGTCTTTGTCTGGCAAGGCTCCTTACTTGGTCATCCACAGGGGTAAGGTGGTGCTGCAGCCGCAGCCGTCATTCCTTCCTAAGGTTGTTTTGGCCTTTCACATTAATGAGGACATTGTTCTCCCATCCTTGTGTCCTCAAGCCGGCGAACCCAAAAGAGGCCGCGTTGCATTCCTTGGACATGGTTTGGGCCCTACGGGTGTACTTGTCTGCTACGGCTCCATTTCGGAGGTCGGATTCACTGTTCGTGTCAGTGACTGGTCCTAAGAAGGGTCTGGCGGTCTCGTCGGCCACCATTTCTAGGTGGATCAGGCAGGTCGTGCTTCAGGCCTATGCCTTAAAGGGGCGGGCACCCCCCCTTCCCTACGGCGCGTTCGACCAGGGCGATTGGTGCCTCTTGGGCTTTCCGCCATCAGGCGTCTGTTTTACAGGTGTGTAAGGCAGCGACCAGGTCATCAGTCCACACCTTCTCAAAGTTCTATAAGGTGGATGTGAGTGCATCTTCAGATGCCTCCTTCGGCCGCTAGGTTGTGCAGGCGGCTGTTTAAGGTTGAAGTTCCTCCGTTGAGGAGCTGTGTTTTGTTTGGGGTGAAGTTGGTTTGCTGTGTTTTTCCCACCCCTCGATTTTTGACACTACTTGGGGACGTCCCTAAGGTCAATGCTGCCATGTCCGTCCATGAACGGAAGAGAAAATAGGATTTTTGTACTCACCGTAAAATCCATTTCGCTGAGTTCATGGACGGACACAGCACCCACCCCTCCTTTATTTGTACTGCTTGTTTACGAACTGAGGCTGCAGAGCAGAGAATGAGGGATGTACCCGGGGGACCCGCCCCCTGGGAGGTACTGTGTGGAGTGTTTAACACTTAACATGCTGTTTTTCTGCCTAGTCAATCTCCTAGAAAGGAGGATAATAACCCTAAGGTCAGATGCTACTGTGTCCGTCCATGAACTCAGAGAAATGGATTTTACGGTGAGTACAAAAATCCTATTTTTGTTGCCAGCGGTTTAGACATTAATGGCTGTGTGTTGAGTTATTTGTTATACAAGCTGTACACTAACTACACAACATTGTAGATACAAAGTGTCATTTCTTCAATGTTGTCACATGAAAAGATTTACACAAATGTGGTTGAGGGGTGTACTTACGTGTGCATGTGTATATATATATATATATATATTATATATATATATATATATATATATATATTACACAGAAAATATTTTGCATGTTGTTGGGGGGGGTGTACTCACTTTTGTGAGATATGTTGATTTTCCTGACAATCCATTTTTCTCTTTTCATCCATGGACGGACACGGCTCCTTAAATCTTGACAAGTAGGTTATGTTCTTGTTCATAGGAGAGGCCTAGGCAGAACATGTTAGTTATCTTAAGACAACATGTAACTTTAACAGAGTTGAACAGCCCCACCCAGGGGGCGGTCCCTCTGGTCATAACCCCTTACCCTGCAGCTCAGTTTTTTTTTTCTGCCTAGCAGAGGAGAAGGACGTGGCTCCCTTTGGGCCCAGAGTGAGTCCTGAGGAGATTTTTTTATTTTATTTATTTTTGTGATTTTTCTATCAACTGCCGGCTGGGTATTATAGATCCTTGATAGCCGGACTGGGGGGACCACAAACGTGAGCAGACCTTAGCTACGCCCTAGGTCGGCACAACATACCCCATTTCTCCAGGGGTGACTGGTGAGCATATGCTCAGGGGTCCACATATGACTGGGCTGCTGTTGTCTCACTCACAGTGGACCAGGTCGACAGCTACTCCATACCATCGGTTGTGGTCTGTCAGGGACGCGCCAGCAAGTCCTCGCAAGGACGGGTAAGTACAGTTTCTCCTGCCTCAGCGTAATGGAACAGCTGGGCATTCCCGGGATTAAGGGGGTTCTCCTGCCCTCCCTTTCCCTGCTCTCTGTCGCCCTTTCCCCTACTGGTCTAGGGCCCGCTGCGACCTGGGTGTACCTGTGGGGGAACACCGGGTCCCTGTGGGGGACCGTGGGGCGCCAGGGTCCGCTTTCTGTGAGGGGGGTCTGTCTCCTGGGAAGACTGCACGGCCTTCTCGTCCACATTGTGGGGCTCAGGCGCCATTTTTAATGTGCTTGCTTTCTCTATTAAACTTTCCATTGGCCATTTTGTCGTGGCCGCGCTGAGGGGCAGGTCGGTATTGTGGCCGGCCATTTTCTTGTGGTCCGCACCCTTTTATCTGTGGCGTCTGGCGGCCATTTTCTTGTGGTCCGCGCCCTTTCAGGAGTGGATTTTGGCCTTTAGCACTGGTTTTCTAACGGCGCACAGCTCATTCACCTCACAGCTTTTTCCTCTCACACGCTGTGTATACAAGGAAGGCGGGCAGCAGTGCTGAGCGGTCTCCCTCTGCGTGGCGAGTCCCCTGGGTAACCCCCCGGTCGGTGCAGCAAGAAGGGTGGACTTCTTGAGTTTTTCATCTAGTCCCTAAGGGCTGTCAGTGGGTGATAATGGAGTTAGTATCCGGCCTTTCTTCCCCTAAATTGCCAGAGGCAGCAACCGGTGCCCCTGCACCTGCGGTTCCCATGGATACGCTGTCGGCAGTCCTGGAATAATTTGTTACCAGGGTGGAAGCGGCGTGCGGGCGTAAAAAGCGCCCACTTCCCCTGCCATCTACTGGGGAAAGCTCTGACTCGGATTCGGGCCTGGCTGCGGTTCAGGACCCCAGTTCTGGTATGTCAAAAGATGCGGACCAGGACCTCCCTAGTGAGGAGGACCCCTCGTCTGGGTCAGTGCAAGACAGGGCACTTATTGTTGCTGTGAGGGACTCTCTCAAGCGGTTTCCTTTAGGTTACACAAATCTAACCGCTCTGTGAAACTTTTTCTTTACGTTACTTTCTTTGATAAGTTCATAGATAAGGAATGGGAAATGCCGCAGAAGTCCTTTGTGGCCCCTCAGCGCATGGCGGTTCGTTATCCTTTTGGAGGAGAGCCATTTGAAAAAATGGTCCTCTCCTCCAGTCGTGGACCCCCTGGTCTCTCGGCTTAAAAAGGTAACCACTCTCCTGGGAGAGGGGACCACTGCCTTTAAAAGGACCCTACTGATAGGAGGTCCGAAGCTGTCACCCGTTCCATGTTCACCATGCTGGGGTCTTCGTTGGTGGCCCCGTGGGGTCGGTATCGGTTGATTTATGCCTTTCCCCCACTGAAGTTGCTTCCTCGTTTGCTCCACAGAGGGGATCACAGTGATTCTCATCGCTCCGGATTGGCCCCGGCGTCCCTGGTACGCCGACCTCGTGCGCCTGGTGGCGGATGCACCCTGGCGGCTGCCCATGCGGTGGGACCTTCTATCTCAAGGTCCCATACTTCATCCTGCTTTACAGTCGCTGGCTTTAACGACATGGCTATTGAAAATCAGGTGCTAAGGAACCGAGGTATGTCGGATTCGGTAATTTCCACCATGCTGAGGGCACGGAAGTCATCTTCGCGGAAGATCTACCATCGCACTTGGAAGGCTTACATCTCTCTGTGTGAAGAGATGAGTGGCGTCCAAGAACGTATTCGGTTTCCAGGGTCCTGCTGTTTTTGCAGCGTGGTGTGGATCAGAGACTTGCCTTAAGCACCATTAAGGGTCAGATTTCAGCCTTTTTTTCTTTCAACATCCCTTGGTGACCCATTCTCTAGTGGGTCCGTTTGTGCAGGGGGTTCGACATGCGATTCCCCCAATTAGACCACTGCTTCCTCCATAGGAGCTGAATCTGGTGCTCTCGGTTCTCCAGGAACCTCCCTTTGAGAACATCAGAAAAATTCCTCTCATTGTCTGAGAAGGTGACCTTTCTAGTGGCCATTACTAATGTCAGACGTGTTTCTGAACTGGCAGCCTTGTCTTGCAAGTCACCATACTTGGTCCTTCATAAGGATAAGGCAGTGCTACGCTCGCAACCTTCCTTTCTTCCGAAGGTCGTTTCAGCTTTTCACCTGAATGAGGAGATTGTTCTTCCATCTTTGTTCTTCCATCCTTGTGTCCTCGACCGTTGCATCCCAAAGAGGCTGCACCCCATACTTTGGACGTGGTACGTGCTCTACAGGTGTACCCGTCTGCTACGGCTCCGTTCCGGAGGTCAGACTCACTGTTTGTGGCGCTGTCTGGTCCACAAAAGGGCCTGGCAGTCTCGTCGGCCACCATTTCTAGGTGAATCAGACAGACCGTCATCCAGGCCTATGCCCTTAAGGAGTTGGCGCCTCCCTTTCCTGTCACGGTGCATTCGGCCAGGGCTATTGGTGCCTCCTGGGCTTTCCGACATCAAGCGTCTGTCTCACAAGTGTGTAAGGCAGCGACTTGGTCGTTCGTTCACACCTTTTCCAAATTTTACAAAGTTGATGTGATACTTCCTTTGGCCGCAAGGTTTTGCAGGTGGCTGTTTAAAGTTGCAACTGCTCCGTTAAGGAGCTCTGTTTGTTTGGGGTGAAGTTAGGTCTTCTTTTGGATTACTGTTCCCACGCCTCGTTTTTTCTGACACTGCTTGGGGACGTCCCAAATGTCAAGATTTAAAGGAGCGGTGTCCATCCATGGGTGAAAATAGGATTTTTTGTACTCACCGTAAAATCCTTTTCTCCGTCCATGGACGGACACAGCTCCCACCCCTCCTTTCTAAGTTTGTACTGCTTTTTGACGAACTGAGCTGCATGCTGCAGGGTGAGGGGTTCTGACCAGAGGGATCGCCCCCTGGGCGGGGCTGCTCAACTCTGTTAAAGTTACCATATTTATCGCGGTATAACGCGCTCCCGCGTTATGGCCCCCTAAAATGGCCCCCAATCCTGTGGAAAAAAAGTTTTTTTTTGTACTTAGTTTTGGTGTCTTGCGCGGCGTCCATCGTCGGGTCCGGCGTCCGTCTGCGGGCTTCGGGTGTCCTCTTCTTCGGGTCCGTCTGCGGGCTTCGGGTGTCCTCTTCGTCGGGTCCGTCTGCGGGCTTCGGGTGTCCTCTTCGTCGGGTCCGTCTGCGGGCTTCGGGTGTCCTCTTCGTCGGGTCCGTCTGCGGGCTTCGGGTGTCCTCTTCGTCGGGTCCGTCTGCGGGCTTCGGGTGTCCTCTTCGTCGGGTCCGTCTGCGGGCTTCGGGTGTCCTCTTCGTCGGGTCCGTCTGCGGGCTTCCTCTTCGTCGGGTCCGTCTGCGGGCTTTGGGTGTCCTCTTCGTCGGGTCCGGCGTCCTTCTGCGGCGTCCTCCCCGCGCTGAGTTTGAATACTGCGCCGACATATACAGGAGCGCAGTACACTCGTGTATTGTCGGGCAGGCTCGGCAACACTCGCGCCCACGTCCTGTACGTCCAGGACATGAGCGCGGAGGGAGCCGAGACTGGCCGACTATACCCGAGTGTACTGCGCTCGGTATATGTCGGAGCAGTATTCAAAACTCGGCGCGGGAAATCGGGTATCGGCGTATACCGCGCACCCACGATTTTGCCCTGATTTTCAGGGCAAAAAAGTGCGCGGTATACGCCGATAAATACGGAACATGTTTTAAGATAACCAACATGTTCTGCCTAGTCCTCTCCTATGATCAGGAACATAACACAAATGTCAAGATTTAAGGAGCCGTGTCCGTCCATGGACGACAGAGAAAAGGATTTTACGGCGAGTACAAAAAAAATCCTATTTTTTCACTTTGGTGGTAAAAGAAAAAAAAAAATTGAAAAGTCGACACATTAAACGTAAAGCTCAAAAAAATAAGAAAATAGGAAATAAGGACTCAAATCATTGCAACTTCGTTTATTAAAAAATATATGTGCCTCCTGGGTTCACCAGTCTCTCTTTAAACAATCAAGTTCCATTTCATTTTTCGGCTCTGCTGTAAATTACAATTGGGAGGGGGGGGGGGGGAGAGGCAGGGACAATGATATACATATATAAAAGGTTGTATAATCACACATTGGTACACTCCACCCCGCCATTTAAAAACCCCGTTACATAATACCAGGCCTCCCCTTCACAGCCTATTCAAGCTGTCTGGTAGCAGGCAGGTGGCAACAATTAAATAAAGTGAATTGGTAGAGGTAGGGGGAAGCTACGCCAATTCCCCTTTTTATAGCAGCTGGAAAAAACAAAAACAAAAAAACACCCTCTCGCCTGAAAAGATCGGCGAGATTCCCCCACCTCGAAGCTTCGAACTTCCATTGATTCTGGTCATCACAATTAATTCAGCATAAATTGTTAAAAAGCAAAAACTATATATAGCCCTAAAAAGGTTTGATGACCCCCACGATTTTTGACCACCTGGCCACCGCAAAGGACAAAAACCAGAAGCGCCAGCTGGTTTTCACGGTGCACCAGTAGCTCCGACACCGGACGATCACATCAGTTTTCACCAAAAGTCCTATAGAGTCTGTACCGAGTCTGTGGAAGAGCTGGCTGCTCTCCGTCACATGGAAAAGGGACCCCTGAGCATTAAGATTTTTTTTATTTTTTTTTACACTGAGAGAGAATTTTTGGCTTGCGTCTATAAATCTGAACAGCTCTTTACCCGCGGCGGTGCTTAATGCCGAATGTGTACCTGGAAGTAGCACAAACCCTTTAAAGAAGTAGTATCACCACAACTTAGAAATCCTTGTTAGAGCCCCAACCCATCCCCCCCAAGTTGCACTTGGTCCTGTTCTGATCTGTGGCTGTGTGTGTTAGCCGTCAGCTCCTCCCCAGGCTGAAGCCCAATTTATTAGCTATGGGGAAAAGTCCATCACAAACTATAAAAGTAAAAATGGAAAATCCGATTACTCATGAGTTGAGTTAAGAGGTATCTTAATATAACGTGGTCTTACCCCAAAGGGTCCCGACCCGCATAGCAGAGTTCCTGGGGGAAAAAAGAGGACCCAGGAACCAGAAGCAGCACAGAGCGGCAGAAAGGGTGGAAGAGAGAGGCTACCCACACATTCTTGTGTGCACTGGTTTAGCATTTGCTAGCCTTGCCAGCATGGACCGACCATTTACTATGATTGAGGTGGATGTGTACTAGCAAGCCAGCAGATCAATCACACAGCCCCACCAGTGCCGACTGATCCTTTACCATTGTGAGTGCTTGTGTTGTGATCTGAGCTGTCCTGCTGTATGATGGCACTCGTTTACAGCGAGCGCCTGCTGCCAAACAAACGGTGATCATCAGGGCTCCCTAGATTCCACTCCTGAACAGCAAGGTTAAAACAGTGGTGGGGCAGAGGGGTGATGTCGACCACATTACCTACCAGTGACAACCAACCCTTCACTAGTATAAGTGCAGTAGACTTTTACAAGCAGCCAGCAGATCAATCACACAGCCCCACCGGCGCTGACTGATCCTTTACAATTGATGAAGAAAATATATATATATATATATATATATATATATGCTATATTGATTCTTTACAATTGTCAATCATGGCTCTTTAGATCCCACTCCTCCTGAGCAGCCTGGTTAAACCAGCAATGGAAGGGAGGGGTGATGTCAACCACACAACCCACCAGTGCCAACCAACCCTTCTCAATATAGGCGTGCAGTAGACTTTTACAAGCAGCCAGCAGATCAATAACACAGCCTCACCAGTGCCGACTGATCCTTTACTATAGTGATTATGCTTGTCCACAGCAAGTCTACTGCCAGACACAAGTGCCGTTAATCCGGGTCATTAAATTCCACTCCTTCTGAGCAGCCTGGTTGCGGGGAAAGGCAATGGTCGGGATGTGAACAGAGCTCGGACTATATCCTTCCACGCTGCCCATCTTCTGGGACTCCCCCCCCCTCTCGATAGCATAAATTGTGGCTGCTGATCAGGATGTCAGCTTTCTCTCTCTGCTCACGTCTCCCAGCCGGGTCAAACCTACCCGACCCTCGGCGAGTCTTCCTCGCTCTTCACCTGTGGCGGGTATCTTGGACACCCCCATCTCTTTCAGCAGCACCATGGTCGGCCAGCACACAGACCTCCTGGCAGCCATCACATCCTATAAAGAGACCATGACCAACAAGAACAGCGGTGGGGTGGAGGGGGCGACGTCTACAACTCAACAACTACTAACTGGACTAAGTTGCAGTGATACTTATTTTAAAGGGTCCATGCTGCATTCATTAATCTTATGCCGTCATTGTGGCGCGGGGGGGGGGGGGGCATCGCTTCCTATAATTTTCCATAACTTTTCAGCTGCCTCTAGAACATCCTATAAAACTTTCCTTAAATAAAAAAAAAAAATCCTGAATACCCGATGAGAGATACTCCTAACCTACAGATGAGCCTCCAGCCAAGGGATCGGCATCTCTTAGAACCTGCTCCTGTCAGGTACTGCCTGCATACGTCTATAGCACTCTGCCTGTTGATTATGGAAAAGATCCTTCCTTCCTGCACATGTCCATAGTACTCTCTGCCTATAGAACGGATCCTTCCTGCACATGTCCATAGTACTCTCTGCCTATAGAACGGATCCTTCCTTCCTGCACACGTCCATAGTACTCTCTGCCTATAGAACGGATCCTTCCTATGTCCATAGTACTCTCTGCCTATAGAACGGATCCTTCCTTCCTATGTCCATAGTACTCTCTGCCCATAGAATGGATCCTTCCTATGTCCATAGTACTCTCTGCCTATAGAACGGATCCTTCCTTCCTGCACACGTCCATAGTACTCTCTGCCTATAGAACGGATCCTTCCTATGTCCATAGTACTCTCTGCCCATAGAATGGATCCTTCCTGCACACGTCCATAGTACTCTCTGCCTATAGAACGGATCCTTCCTATGTCCATAGTACTCTCTGCCCATAGAATGGATCCTTCCTGCACACGTCCATAGTTTATAGCAGAGACCGTTCTTTCCTAATGCCCCAAATATTAAAGTTTTTTTTTTTTTAGAATACAGCACAAAAATGTATCCGGTCTTCTCTGCAAAACTAGTACCGAGCTGAAAATAAATACCTTGATTATAATAGAAGTCTCAGAACTAAGCCCTTCCATCTTCCCAGGCTCACAAGTATTCAGTCCTATTTAAAAACTGGCAGGAATGTGATTCTAAAATAACATTACAAAAAAAATTAAAAACTTGATCCTCATGGAAAAAAAAAAAAAAATCTGATTTTATACCCGTCGATGGAAGTTACCATGAAAAAAAAAATAAAAAAAAAAAAGTGGATCACACGGCAATACAACACAGCCTTAAAAAAAAAAAAAAAGAAAAATGTAAGAAGGTCGTCATGCAGACAAAACAAGAGCCAGACCGGTTAGGACTCTGCTCCTGCCCCTCGCTTTCCCTGGCTTCCTCGGAACAGGAGACGCCTCCTCTGGCCCTTCAGACCAGCAGACAGAGGAGCCTTCCCATGCACACACATACATCTTAGCATTAAGAACACGTGCAACCCCTAAGGGGGGGGTGAACTCCCTCCCAATAAAATAAAATCTACAGAATGGGACTAGATTGTAAAAAGCTCTCCAACCATAACAAATGTAGCGCCATAAAAAAAAAAAAAAAGGCAGGCTAACACGGGAGGGGGGGTCCTGCAGCACAGCATCGCACCAAAGAGAGGCCCCATGTATGGAGTCGCCAGCTACCGTCGTAGCTGGGCAGGAATTTGAGTTTCTTCTACGACCGTCGGCCGGGTCAGTTTCAGGGGAATATAAATAAAAAATAAAATATTACACAAAAAGCTTACCTTGTCAGTTAAAATAGTAAAGCCTTATGCACATTGTGTCAGTTTTCGATAAAGTTTAGTATACAAAAAAAAAAGTCAGTTAAAATTGTAAAGCCTTATGCACATCGTGTCCATTTTCAATAAAGTTAAAAAAAAAAAAATTGGAAGAAACTTCCCAGCTTGACCTGCTGCTATAGAGGCAGTCAGACGCCCCCCGGTCCTGCGCTCTCCTGCGTATTCGGTGCTGACCCACGGCATACCGGTTACCTCGTACCCAGAGCAAGCGGTTTTGCAGCCACGGTGGGGTAGGCCAATTGAGTACCAGGGAGGAGCCGGAAAACTCCGCCCGTCACAGAAAAAAATAAAATAAAAATAAAATTTAAAAAAAATTGTTACAAACAATAGAATAGCAGGGACAAATATCCCGTCACAGCCAAAATATATATAATATATATAGTCATATATAAATTATATATACACGCACACGCACGCACACACATTATATATATATGTATATAAATATGCCTTCTTCCAATCCAGCGAGGGGTAAAGTTATAGATGAAGGGGAGGTTGGTCTGAAGTCATTGGCCACATCTGCGCCGTTCCCTTTTTTTTTTTTCGTTTTGTGTTTTTTTTTTTTGCATTTTGTTATCAAAGTTCTGTCAGTTTTCTTGTCGCCCGCTTGATACGGAGGTGGGGGGGGGCAGGGATTCCTTGATGACCGCACAATTATTCCCCGAAAAAAAAGGGCCGGTATAACTACACACAAGTTGCAAGTTCCGAAAAGAAGTGGAGTCTTGAGGGGGGATGGGAGGGAGGGTCTCCGAGGGGGGACAAGTCTTCCTGTGTTTCTTTTTTTTTTTTTTATGACAAATACACATCGAACCCCCTCCCCCCCCCCCCTTGACTGTCCCGTTTCTCTGGGCGGAGGGTAAAGTGGAGGGTCATAGAGGATTTAGCTGTCCAGAAGGTTTTCGGTTTAGAGTTTTTCGGGGGACGGTACCCAGATGTGATGCCCAGAATGATCTTCGATTATCTGCTTGATCTTGTTATAAATTTCTTCCAACGACTCGCCCTGAACGATGGCTGCGGGGGAAAAAAAAAAAATATGTAAAGACGTCGTGTCCGATAACACAATTTCTGGATACATTTATTATGGAATTGAACTTGATGAGATTTTGTATTTAAAGCAGATCTTTAGCTTCCACCCCCCCCCCCTTTTTTTTTACCCCAGCTTACCTTCCACCCCCCCCCCTTTTTACCCCAGCTTACCTTCCACCCCCCCCCTTTTTACCCCAGCTTACCTTCCACCCCCCCCCCTCTTTTTTTACCCCAGCTTACCTTGTGGCAGATTCTGTAGTTTGGATACTCTACCTACCCAGTGGATCCAGCGTTGTCCTGCCAGGATCTTCTTCTCAGCAGCCGCCGCTCGGGTCATGCGCTGCAACGTTGGTGCGACGTCTTCAGGAAGACGACTTGCTCCTCCGGGGGTTAAGCCGGCGGGACTCCTGAAGGACGCACCCCTAGGCTCGCCCCCCCCCCCCCTCCTCTGTGAATGAAACACTAAGGCCTCCTGGGATGTGCGACATACATATCCCAGGAGGCACAGTACAAATCATTTGGCTAGGCCAAGGGTCTCCAAACTTTCTAAACAAAGGGCCGGTTTACGGTCCGTCAGTGGGAGGAACAGTGTTGCCGTCATTGGCCTCAGTGGGAGGAACAGTGTCGCCGTCATTGGCCTCAGTGGGAGGAACAGTGTCGCCGTCATTGGCCTCAGTGGGAGGAACAGTGTCGCCGTCATTGGCCTCAGTGGGAGGAACAGTGTCGCCGTCATTGGCCTCAGTGGGAGGAACAGTGTCGCCGTCATTGGCCTCAGTGGGAGGAACAGTGTCGCCGTCATTGGCCTCAGTGGGAGGAACAGTGTCGCCGTCATTGGCCTCAGTGGGAGGAACAGTGTCGCCGTCATTGGCCTCAGTGGGAGGAACAGTGTCGCCGTCATTGGCCTCAGTGGGAGGAACAGTGTCGCCGTCATTGGCCTCAGTGGGAGGAACAGTGTCGCCGTCATTGGCCTCAGTGGGAGGAACAGTGTCGCCGTCATTGGCCTCAGTGGGAGGAACAGTGTCGCCGTCATTGGCCTCAGTGGGAGGAACAGTGTCGCCGTCATTGGCCTCAGTGGGAGGAACAGTGTCGCCGTCATTGGCCTCAGTGGGAGGAACAGTGTCGCCGTCATTGGCCTCAGTGGGAGGAACAGTGTCGCCGTCATTGGCCTCAGTGGGAGGAACAGTGTCGCCGTCATTGGCCTCAGTGGGAGGAAGAGTGCCCCGTCATTGGCCTCAGTGGGAGGAAGAGTGCCCCGTCATTGGCCTCAGTGGGAATAAACAACGCCTCATTATTGGCGTCAGTGGGAGAATTAGTGTCCCAAGGGCAAGATAAAGGCAAGCCAAGGGCCACATCATCCCCCCCCCCCCCCCCCCATAAAAAGAATAGCTGCTATACAGGTAGCAGAGTGGAGGAGGGGTGGACCAGATGGACTTTTAATTTATGGGTGAAGATCTGCTTTAGGATCTACTGAGGGACACAGGAATTGAGAATCAATCTGGTTATACTGCTGCCTACAGTAGGTAGGGACACTGGAAAATGTACTCTGTAAGCCAGATCTCATTTACCTACCCAGCATGCCTCAGTCCTGTGAGCACACAGTGCAGCAGTAAATAGAGGGACAGAACCAGTTTCTGTTGTGCAGCATAAAACCCAACAAAAGCCCACATAACCCAACAAAAGCCCACATAACCCAACAAAAGCCCACATAACATTGGTAAAAAGAATGACTTGCAAGTAAATGAATAAACAAACGAGCTCCGTGTTAACTTCCTGTTTCCGGTCCTTACATGTTACGCCACGTGGCTTCATCAGAGGTCACGTGACGTGGCGCAACATGCAAGGACCGGAAACAGGAAGTTAACACGGAGCTCGTTTGTTTATTCATTTACTTGCAAGTCATTCTTTTTACCAAACAAACGAGCTCCGTGTTAACTTCCTGTTTCCGGTCCTTACATGTTACGCCACGTGGCTTCATCAGAGGTCACGTGACGTGGCGCAACATGTAAGGACCGGAAACCGGAAGTTAACACGGAGCTCGTTTGTTTATTCATTTACTTGCAAGTCATTCTTTTTACCAATAAATTTATCATTAAGTACTTCACTATGGGAACATTCTTCTTTATATTCTGAGCAACACCAAGGGACGCACAAGCCGCAACCCACAGTGCCGGACACCAGCTGGGGAATATTCCATAAGAAATATACCAGGAAACAACCAGACTGATACCAAAGACCCATGTGGAAGAAGGTAAGCGCTCTGTGAGCCCAGTATCCAGGAGAACAGCATAGAAGATTACATATTTTATTCATGAAGATCACCGTTCATCATTATTTATATTTATTTATTGATGGGACATTTTAGGTCATTATAGCCACATTTTCAGTGTTTATATATTTATTAATGCGCTGATCATATCATATTAAACAGCCCCCTGATAGGACCAAGGACTACCTGCAACCCAGGAAGAGGAATACCTAAATCTGGGCCAGAAAAAAAAAAAAGGTCTGCCAACAACTACAGGAGGCTAATGGGGAGATCAACAGCCACTGACTGGACCAGGAACTACCCAGGTCTACCTGGGGGATCAACAGCCAAGGACAGGACCAGAGACAACCCAGGTCTACCAGAGGGATCAACCGCTAATGGCTGGCCCAGAACTCCCCAGGTCTACCAGAGGGATCAACAGCCAAGGACAGGACCAGAGACAACCCAGATCTACCAGAGGGATCAACAGCCAATGACAGAACCAGAGACTATCCAGGTCTAACAGACGGATCAACTGCCAATGACAGGACCAAGAACTCCCCAGGTCTACCAGGAGAAACAGCCAGTGACTGACCCAGAACTACCCAGGTCTACCTGGGAGGGATCAATATACAAAAAGGACAGGACCAGAGACAGCCCAGATCTACCAGAGGGATCAACAGCCAAGGACAGGACCAGAGACAACCCAGATCTACCAGAGGGATCAACAGCCAAGGACAGGGCCAGAGACAACCCAGATCTACCAGAGGGATCAACAGCCAAGGACAGAACCAGAGACAACCCAGGTCTACCAGAGGGATCAACAGCCAAGGACAGAACCAGAGACAACCCAGGTCTACCAGAGGGATCAACAGCCAATGCCAGGACCAGAGAATACCCAGATCTACCAGGGGAATCAACAGCCAGTGACTGGACCAATACCTGAATTCTGAACCAGAAAAAGATGAAGTCTCCTGCAAGGCAGAGGAGTCTGCTAACAACCACAGGAGGATTAATCTGAGGCTCAGAGCAGGACAAAGGAAACCGCTGCTACGAAGGGCGACTCCACCTGAAGGGCCACAGAGCCGGCACCAGAAGGAAACACCACCACTAGAGATGGAGAAAGCCAACTGTATAAACTTGGATTCGGTTCGAGGTAGCAGATTCTTGGTAAAGGGGAACACTACATAACAAGGCCGGAGTGCTGCGAAGGTCACAAAACACAAAATTTCCCTCCGACATTCAGAAATTACCTGTGAAAAATTCCCCGAACTCCTGCTCCAGCTTGGTGGCTTTATCGAACATCTTGAGTGCTTGTTCATACGTTTGCCTCCGGTTCATCTCCCTGAGAAGAAATAAAATTGGAGAAGTCATTTTATCGAATTTCCACATCTCGGACCATACGAGGGCGAGTGATAAATCACCTTCTACAGCCCATGAGCAAAACCTGAGATTTCATTGAAGGAAACCTGAACCCAAATATATGTTGCTGCACACGGTCCCGTCATGTCAGAGGGTTTAACCCTTCCCACCCGCCATCCCTTTAAACAGATCTGAACACCTAGATGGGGGGGGGGGGTAAGGGACGGTGATCACATGACCGAAAAGCCAGTCCTGCTGGCTACTGATCTTTGCTCCAGACTGAGGGCCGTCTTTGGTGGGAGCGCACACGGCGAGCGCGCTCTCACCAAACATCAGCCGCCCAGAGACACGCATGTGTGGTATGTGGGTGTTGAAGCCCCCCCCCTCCCCATTTGCTGTTGCACATTTGTAAAGGGGTGAAAGAGAAAACATTTTTTTTTGTGTTAAGCTCTCCTGCCTTCTCCCTCGACAATTAAGAAAACATTTTCAAAAGAGACACATTTTTTAGATGCGGCCTGGGTCATAATGGCTCAAGTTCCCCCCACACATGCATGGCTTCGTACAAGCGGCCTCCTGGGATGCGAGTCATACCAACCCCTGAAGCTTTGCGAGATGCTGCGCATGTGCACGGGTGTATACACAGGGGGGAGAGAAATCAAGTGCGTATGCATTCACAATGCAGATCTCGTAGACTCGCCGTGTAGCTGCACATGCGCCAGATCCAAGGTAAAGATGGTGGTGGCAACCTGTGAGATTCTGCATCAGCAAGGCAATGCTGGACTCCGTGGTGTAGTGAGGTAGACTCTGTATCATGTGATCAGCTGTGTCCAATCACAGCACAAGTAGAAATTGGCGGTTATCGGCATTCCTCTTCTCACACTGACAGCGTGCGAGAAGAAGAGAGACGATAAGCAGCCTCTCTCAGTGGAGACATCTGCCTGGATAATCGGGATGCCAGTCAGTGACCATCACTGCCTCCTCATCAGTGCTGCCATGCCAGTCAGTGACCATCACTGCCTCCTCATCAGTGCTGCCCCATCAGGGATGCCAGTCAGTGACCATCACCGCCTCCTCATCAGTGCTGCCCCCACCAGGGATGCCAGTCAGTGACCATCACCGCCTCCTCATCAGTGCTGCCCCCACCAGGGATGCCAGTCAGTGACCATCACCGCCTCCTCATCAGTGCTGCCCCCACCAGGGATGCCAGTCAGTGACCATCACCGCCTCCTCATCAGTGCTGCCCCCACCAGGGATGCCAGTCAGTGACCATCACCGCCTCCTCATCAGTGCTGCCCCCACCAGGGATGCCAGTCAGTGACCATCACCCGCCTCCTCATCAGTGCTGCCCCCACCAGGGATGCCAGTCAGTGACCATCACCGCCTCCTCATCAGTGCTGCCCCCACCAGGGATGCCAGTCAGTGACCATCACCGCCTCCTCATCAGTGCTGCCCCCACCAGGGATGCCAGTCAGTGGCCATCACTGCCTCCTTGTCAGTGCTGCCAGTCAGTGACCATCACTGCCTCCTCATCAGTGCTGCCCCCACCAGGGATGCCAGTCAGTGACCATCACTGCCTTATCAGTGCTGCCCCCACCAGGGATGCCAGTCAGTGACCATCACTGCCTCCTCATCAGTGCTGCCCCATCAGGGATGCCAGTCAGTGACCATCACTGCCTCCTCATCAGTGCTGCCAGTCAGTGACCATCACTGCCTTCTCATCAGTGCTGCCCCATTAGGGATGCCAGTCAGTGGCCATCACTGCCTCCTCATCAGTGTTGCCCCATCAGGGATGCCAGTCAGTGACCATCACTGCCTCCTCATCAGTGTTGCCCCATCAGGGATGCCAGTCAGTGACCATCACTGCCTCCTCATCAGTGCTGCCAGTCAGTGACCATAACTGCCTCCTCATCAGTGCTGCCCCATCAGGGATGCCAGTCAGTGACCATCACTGCCTTCTCATCAGTGCTGCCCCATCAGGGATGCCAGTCAGTGGCCATCACTGCTGCCAGTCAGTGACCATCACTGCCTCATCAGTGCTGCCCCCACCAGGGATGCCAGTCAGTGGCCATCAGTGCCACCTATCCGTGGTCACCAGTGCTAAACAATCCCCCCCCCCCAGTGGTGATTAACCGCCAAAAGAAAGCTCTATTTGTGTGAAGAAAATGGTAAAAAAAAAAACACGTCATGTGTACAGTGTTACATAACCGCGCAATTGGGGAGTGTGCGCGGTATTGAAGAGGTTAACCACTTTATTACTTGTCACTTTTACCCCCTTCCTGCCCAGGCCAATTCTCAGCTTTCAGCACTGTCACACTTTGAATGACAATTGCGCGGTCACGCAACACTGTACACATAGGACATTTTTATCATTTTTTCCACACAGATAGAGCTTTCTTTTGGTGGCATTTAATCATCACTACGGGGAGGTTTATTTTTTGCTAAACAAACAAAAAAAAAAAAAACACAAACAGTTTTCATATATTGTTAGAAAATTTGGGGTGAAAAAAAAAAAAAAAAAAAAAAAAAAAAAAGGGTAATTCTCCTTCACAGCTTCCTTCTTTGCTTCACGCTGACGGGGGGGGGGCCTGGGGGATTAACGGCTTCGGTTTACTTCCATGTTCAGTGGTCATTGTCCGACAGCTGATCACGTGGTAAAGGGCCCACTGTGATTGGCCCTCTCCCCAATCTGTGATCAGCCGAGTCCCAGGGGGCGTGCGGGCAGCGCGGGAACATCCATGCAAGCTGGGGGGGGGGGGGGGGGAGTGGCCTGGATGAAGCTGGGCTGAAGCCACTTTCATTAGCCAGACACTTGGACTTTGCTGAGACAGGACGGTCTTTTTCCCTACTGGCAGCCATTTGTGGGAATTCCCAGAGTTAGAGACGGGTACCAGGAGTATCACCCAAAGCTTTCTCCATTTATGTACTATATATGATAGTGTGGTGCATATAAAAGCAGCGGTCTCCAACCTACAGCCATTTGCTGGCCTTTATCTGGCTCTCGGGGCGCTATCCCTCCCAGGACTACCAACAATGGGGCGCTATCCCTCCCAGGGCTACCAACAGTGGGGGCGCTATCCCTCCCAGGACTACCAACGGTGGGGCACTATCCCTCCCAGGACTACCAACAATGGGGCGCTATCCCTCCCAGGACTACCAACAATGGGGCGCTATCCCTCCCAGGACTACCAACAGTGGGGGCGCTATCCCTCCCAGGACTACCAACGGTGGGGCACTATCCCTCCCAGGACTACCAATGATGGGGCGCTATCCCTCCCAGGACTACCAACAATGGGGCGCTATCCCTCCCAGGACTACCAACAGTGGGGGCGCTATCCCTCCCAGGACTACCAACGGTGGGGCGCTATCCCTCCCAGGACTACCAACGATGGGGCGCCATCCCTCCCAGGACTACCAACGGTGGGGCGCTATCCCTCCCAGGACTACCAACGATGGGGCGCCATCCCTCCCAGGACTACCAACGGTGGGAGCGCTATCCCTCCCAGGACTACCAACAGTGGGAGCGCTATCCCTCCCAGGACTACCAACAGTGGGAGCGCTATCCCTCCCAGGACTACCAACAGTGGGGCGCCGTCCCTCCCAGGACTACCAACGATGGGGCGCTGTCCCTCCCAGGACTACCAACGATGGGGCGCCGTCCCTCCTAGGACTACCAACGATGGGGCGCCGTCCCTCCCCCAGGACTACCAACGATGGGGCGTCATTCCTCCCGGGACTACCAACGATGGGGCGTCATTCCTTCCGGGACTACCAACGATGGGGCGTCATTCCTTCCGGGACTACCAACGATGGGGCGCCATTCCTTCCGGGACTACCAACGATGGGGCACTATTCCTCCTCCTACTGACCACAGGCGCTACATAACGGACCACCAACCCTGATGCTGGGCCCGGGAAATGCCCCCCCCCCCCCCCCCAGTAAAGAACAGTAGAACAGTAAAACATCCCTTTGTTTGACAAGTTTAGAAACTCCCGATTCAAAGAGAAAAGCGCGATGAGCGGCCGACTTACATGAGTGCGTCTACGGATTTTGGTTTGATAAAAATAGCGATAGAGAAGAGTTGTGCTTGCTGCAATCGTTTGATCGCATTCCCAGAGACATCCAGAATGCAATGTTTACCCTTGAAATAAAATAAAAAAGTCGTTAGACGGCGCAGTTCACAATTATCTGTCCGTTTGTATCGATGACTTCTCAGCGCGGTTCACTTACCCTTTCAGCCACCATGCGCACCGATTGGATGCTCGTGCCGTACAGGTTGTCATTGAACTGCCCGGCTTCTATGAATTTGTTATCCTGGATGTCCTTCTCCATCTGCTCCCGGGAAGAAACAAAGTGATAGTCCTGACCGTCCATCTCGTTCTCCCGCCGGGGCCGCGTAGTGTCTGCAGAGAGAGATTCTATAAGAATGGGGGAGTAATGAGTGAGGGATGGGGGTACAGATGTGCTATGAAAGTTTACATCCCCCCGGCTATTGGACAAAAATTATATTACCCACTTAAGGACCCGCCCCCCTTTTTCACAAATAAAAAAAATCTGCATTTTTTTGCTAGAAAATTACTCCGAACCCCCAAACATTATACACATATATATTTCTAAACAGAGACCCTAGAGAATAAAGCGGCAAATGTTGCAAAATTTTATGTCACATTGTTTTTGTACAGTGGTCTTTTAAAAACTAAATTTTTGGGGGAAAACATCCACTTTAACCCACTTCCATACCGGGCATTTTCACCCCTTCCTGCCCAGACCAATTTATAGTTTTCAGCGCTGTTGCAATTTGAATGACAATTGCGTGGTCATACAACAACGCTGTACCCAAATTAAATCTTTATGTCCCCCCCCCCCCCCCCCCCACACACACACACACACACACACACACAAATGGAGCTTTCTTTTGGTGTTATTTGATCACCTCTGCGGTTTTAATTTTTTGCGCTATAAACAAAAGATCGCCACTTTTTTTTTTTTTAAAACACAATATTTTTTACTTTTTGTTTTAATAAATAACACCATTTTTATTTCTTTTTAATTTTTCCTCAGTTTGGACCGATACGTACTCTTCTACATATTTTTGGCCAAAAAATAAAAATCACAATAAACGTACAGGGAGTGCAGAATTATTAGGCAAATGAGTATTTTGACCACATCATCGTCTTTATGCATGTTGTCTTACTCCAAGCTGTATAGGCTCGAAAACCTACTACCAATTAAGCATATTAGGTGATGTGCATCTCTGTAATGAGAAGGGGTGTGGTCTAATGACATCAACACCCTATATCAGGTGTGCATAATTATTAGGCAACTTCCTTTCCTTTGGCAAAATGGGTCAAAAGAAGGACTTGACAGGCTCAGAAAAGTCAAAAATAGTGAGATATCTTGCAGAGGGATGCAGCACTCTTAAAATTGCAAAGCTTCTGAAGCGTGATCATCGAACAATCAAGCGTTTCATTCAAAATAGTCAACAGGGTCGCAAGAAGCATGTGGAAAAACCAAGGCGCAAAATAACTGCCCATGAACTGAGAAAAGTCAAGCGTGCAGCTGCCAAGATGCCACTTGCCACAAGATTGGCCATATTTCAGAGCTGCAACATCACTGGAGTGCCCAAAAGCACAAGATGTGCAATACTCAGAGACATGGCCAAGGTAAGAAAGGCTGAAAGACGACCACCACTGAACAAGACACACAAGCTGAAACGTCAAGACTGGGCCAAGAAATATCTCAAGACTGATTTTTCTACGGTTTTATGGACGGATGAAATGAGAGTGAGTCTTGATGGGCCAGATGGATGGGGCCGTGGCTGGATTGGTAAAGGCCAGAGAGCTCCAGTCCGACTCAGACGCCAGCAAGGTGGAGGTGGAGTACTGGTTTGGGCTGGTATCATCAAAGATGAGCTTGTGGGGCCTTTTCGGGTTGAGGATGGAGTCAAGCTCAACTCCCAGTCCTACTGCCAGTTTCTGGAAGACACCTTCTTCAAGCAGTGGTACAGGAAGAAGTCTGCATCCTTCAAGAAAAACATGATTTTCATGCAGGACAATGCTCCATCACACACGTCCAAGTACTCCACAGCGTGGCTGGCAAGAAAGGGTATAAAAGATGAAAAACTAATGACATGGCCTCCTTGTTCACCTGATCTGAACCCCATTGAGAACCTGTGGTCCATCATCAAATGTGAGATTTACAAGGAGGGAAAACAGTACACCTCTCTGAACAGTGTCTGGGAGGCTGCGGTTGCTGCTGCACGCAATGTTGATGGTGAACAGATCAAAACACTGACAGAATCCATGGATGGCAGGCTTTTGAGTGTCCTTGCAAAGAAAGGTGGCTATAGCTGGTGGAGAGCCATGCAAGGGGATGCGCGTCCACGTGAGGACGTGATGACGCGATGCATTCACGGGCGGGGGAGCGAAGAGCGATGGGACCGCTAGGAGGAGGAGGGACGGACTGAGCCGGACGAGAGGGGGAGACAGCAACTTCCTTACGCCGCACATGCAGCCCATCGGCTCTCCACTGAACCACCGGACCCACTCGTTCCTTGTGACGCTAAGGGCTGCGGGCGGTGAAGTATCGTGCCGCGCCGCAGCACCGGTAAACAGATACAGGACGTGGGGTAAGTAGTGGGAAGACGGCACCTGTCGACTGCAACGGCTCCAGCCAACACAAGAGTGAGTATGCCGAGACAGCGTGTGTGCTGAGCCTGGATGGAAGGATATCATCTGCACCCCTCCTCTCAGCCGATCCAGACAGTGAGGTACATTCAATGCTAACAATTAAATTGTGAAGAAAAATTGGAATGTTTGAAAACAGCAATTTAATGCAGATCCATGGAGAGGAGAGAGGTATTCTTTGTTTTCTTTCCCCGAGAAATTAAATTAAGAGCTGCATTGCATGATATGATGTAGAACAATTTATCACAATTGAACACAAGAGAATAGAAGACCAATAAAGGAAGCTAACAGGAACCCCGAGATAACCAGCTGTGTATGCTAAGCGAAGTTATATAGAGAGGTGGATAAGAGATGTCACTATGAATAACTGATTGTTACAGCACTTTCTTATACTACTCGATTGGGGGGGGACTATTAATTTTACATATGAACTTCCTAAAATAGGTAAAACTGGCATATACCTCCTATACCTTCTATACTCAAAATTTTACCTGCATGTTCTGCTTGAAGCCTGTACATTCGTATTCTCTAAATTATTTATTTATTTAACTTTGTTTCCTTGCATTTGATTGAGGGGAACTTATACGCCCCATATCTTTTGGGGAATTTTCAGGCACCTCTGGTGTGGGACCTTTATCTTTACTCCTTGTTTTCTGGAATCTTCCAAATTCCCCGGACCTTAAACAGCAGGAAAAGGGAAAGATCTGGGGAGGTACCCTGCCCCCCTCTTTAACGCATTATAACCGAATGGTAAATAGGGGAACTCTGTCTACCCATATTCCCTGCATATACAAATACTATTTGTTGTAATTGATCAAGAGCGGATATATTGGTATATTGATAAGCATCGCTTAACTGTCAGAACTGCTGAAATAATACTAGTAGGTTAAGAGCTAAAAAAAAAAAAAGGGGGTAGAGGGGGAGAAAATAAAATCAAAATAGGGAATCCCTACAAAGTAGACCTCTGGCACAGTCCAGCATAGCACTCTATATCGGTCCCCCCCTTTATATGGGTTTTTGTATCAATTGGGGAATTAAGAGGTCAAGCTGGGGAAGAGAATAAGAAAGAAGGAGACTAATATGAGCAGAATGACGAGTAGATCAACAAAAGGGGGACCCCCAACTACTCCAAGCAACACAACAGCAACAAGCTCAATAAGGCCATTCGTAACTAGAGGGGAAAGTCCGCGTGTCCCTGGAGCCCAGGGTGCAACAAAGCAACAACAAGTGAACAAAACAAAAAAAGTTGAAAATAAGAAACCCCAGAGTGATATGTCCAGAGAAACATCTATAGAACTAAGAGAGGAGGGGCCCACCGGAAGCGTATTAGAAAGCAGCAGGATGGATGAACGAAGCACGGACACTCAGGCCCCCTCAAAGGGAGAAATGGCGGAGATGCTGTTAAGATTGGAAAACGTGATAAAAAGTGAAATACAGAACTTAAGGACAGACTTCGGTCACATGCTCTCCAGAATAGAAACAGTTGAGGAACAAATAGAGAAACAAGAACAGGAATCAAATACACTAAAAGCCCAGATGGATCAGATTCAACTTCAACAGAGACATATTCTCTATAAATTGGAGGATCAGGAAAATAGAAGCCGGAGACAAAACTTAAGGATAAGGTCAATACCAGAGAAGAGGGGAGAGGACCTCAGGATAATAACACAGACGATATTTAATCCACTACTAGAAAGAACAATAGACAACCCAATTAGGATTGAAAGGGTACATCGGGTAGGAAATCCGAAAAGAGTGACTACCGAGCGAACAAGAGATGTCATAATAAGGTTTGGATTTTATGAAGATAAAGAAGCAATTTGGAAAAAGCTGAGGGGACAACCCCCGGTAGTGTTCGAAGGGACGGAGCTGCAGATATTCACCGACGTGGCCCCAGAAACCCTGGCAAGGAGATGGACATTAAAACCACTCTTAAAACAGATGACAGATCTGAAGATCAAGTATAATTGGGGTTTCCCTGCTTGCCTAATTGGAACAAAAGAGGGGAGATCGGCGACACTAAGATTCCCCGAAGATTTAAATGAATTCTGTAGGAAGTTGGATATTCAGGTCCCTGACCTGCCGGGCTGGGGGTAGGGGGGGAGGGGGAGATGGGAGGAGGAGGGGGGGAGAGTGGGAACTCCCCCCCGTCCTCTGTTCCTCAGCTCCCCTTCTGGTAGTACCTTTTTCTCTTCTGGACTGCGGTAGAAGTTCCCAGTTATCCTTTTTCTGTTTTTTTTTTTTTTCTCTTCTTGGTCTCCCCTCTGACTTCCGGCTTGGGACAGGTCCCTTCCTCCCCCCCCCTTCTGGGTGGAGAACCGGAGGGGGGGGGCGGTCCCAGACCCCACCCGGAATGATCTGAACCATAACATGGAAGATGGTTCAAAGGTCTTCAATAGGCCAGATAGGGGGGGTAGGAGGGAGGAAGGAGGGAAGGGGGAGGGGATGGGAGGGAGGGAGGGAGGGTTGGGTAGGGTGGGAAGAGGGGATGGGAGGGAGGGGGAGGATTGGGTGGGTTGGAGGGAGGGGGGGAGGCATGGGAAGCAGGGAGGGAAGAAACCCTATCTCACCAAAACAATCAGAAGAGACAGTAACCCGAAGAAAGGTAAACAAAAATGCCAGTGATTAAATGTCTGTCTTATAATGTAAAAGGCCTTAACAGCCCAACTAAGAGACATAAGATATTAAAGGAGCTGAAAAGGTATAGGACAGACATTGCCTTCTTACAAGAAACCCATCTTACACTGGGGTCAAATACAAAGATATACTCCCCCGACTTTCCCAGATGGTACTATGGAGATACCATCTCCAAAAGAGCCAGAGGGATAGCAATCGGAATAGCGAAGGGAACTAGGTTCGTCCTAACGGATAGAATGACAGACCCGGAAGGGAGATTCCTCTTTTTAAGGGGAAATCTGGAGGAGGAGGAATACACCCTTGTAAATATATATGCCCCAAATACCTCTCCGATGAAATACCTGTTGGAAATACTAGGGAAATTAAAAGATTTTAGGAGGGGAAAGTTAATATTGGGAGGAGACTTAAATTTTTGTATGGACCCGAAAGTAGACAAGACTCACCAGACAACAGAAACCCAAGACAAACAACTAAGAAAGGTTAAGGAAAGTTTATATAGAAATCAATTAGTAGATACATGGAGGATCTTTAACCCAAGCCAACGAGATTACACGTTCTATTCCCCGGTCCACGGGAGCTACTCTCGGATTGACCACATACTGGTAGACCATAGAATACTGGAAATGGTGGTCGAGACAAGAATAGAAACCATGACGATCTCGGATCACGCCCCTATCAGCATATCCATAAAAATCTCAGGGAATCAAAAGCCCTATCAAAACTGGAGACTTAATGAGGAGCTAATAATCAAAGAGAAAAGTTCCCTGAGGGTTAAAAAAGAATTAGAAGAGTTTTTTAAAACCAATGAGATAGAAGGAATTTCTAAAGCAACCCTATGGGATGCTCACAAGGCGGTGATAAGAGGGATCTTGATCTCTGAAGGAGCAAGGAGGAAGAAAGAGGAGAATAGTAAAAGGGAAAAACTAATAGAGGAGATCTTTAATCTTGAACAGAAACATAAGAAAATGGGAAAACAACGAAACCTATATCTAAACCTAGTAAATAAGCGAAATGACCTTAAAGAACTTTTAGATCAGGATATAAAAAGGGAATTTAACTTGATAGCAAGGGAAAGATACAGGTGGGGGAATAAAACAAGCAAACATCTAGCTCGGATGGTACAAAAAAAGAAATCTAGGAATTATATAGATAAAATCAAAAACGAAAAAGGTGAGGTCTCACATACAACAAAAGATATTGCAGAAACATTCAGAGTATACTATGAAAAATTATACTCGGTAGAATAAAAGAACTGGCAAAAAGGGGAAAAAGAAAATAAGATTGCTACATTCTTAAAGGAAGCAGAAATAGCGAAAATTGGACAAATGGAGGCAGAAGAGATGGATAGGCCCATTACGGAAAATGAAATTAAACTAGCATTAACAAGTACAGAAGCCGGTAAAAGCCCGGGCCCTGACGGCTTCACTGTGATGTATTACAAAAAATACAAGGAGATTCTCCTCCCAAAACTATGCCAGTATTTTAATGGCCTTGGAAGAGAGTATAAATTAAGTAAAGAAGCATCAGAGGCAACCATCACGGTTATTCCAAAGGAAGGTAAAGACACGGGAAGCTGCTCAGGGTACAGGCCGATATCTCTCTTAAACACTGATATAAAACTGTACGCAAAGGTACTGGCCGGAAGAGTAAGACAGGAAATGACAAAATTGGTACACCCGGACCAAACGGGCTTTGTCCAAGGTAGAGAGGGTAGAGACAATGGAGTAAAAACACTCTTGATACTCCAGAGAATGAAGGCGGTAGGGTCCCCAGGTCTACTTCTGTCGATCGATGCAGAAAAAGCGTTCGACAGAGTAGACTGGGGATTTATGTTGCTTACCCTGAAGGACATGGGGTTCGGACAGAGAATGATAGATTGGATTGCAGCACTTTATGTGTCGCCCACAGCCAAAATAAAGATAAACGGAAGTTTATCCCAAACTTTCTCAATGAAAAATGGTACAAGGCAGGGGTGTCCTCTGTCGCCGCTCCTGTTTGTGCTCTCATTGGAGCCTCTATTGGTCAGGATCCGGAACTGCCAAGAAATAAAAGGGGTTAAAATAGGAGAGGAGGAATACAAACTTTCTGCATTTGCAGACGACGTCCTGTTCTATTTAGATAAACCCAAAACATCAATACCAAACCTATTAAACCTATGCAGAGAGTACGGGGAAATTGCGAACTTCAAAATAAACCTCACCAAAACGGAGATTATGAGTATAAATATAAGTAAATGGGAAGAGCAACTCCTCAAAGTGAAGTACCATTTCGCCTGGGTCAAAGAACTTAAATACCTAGGGATACTCTTAGCAAATTCTACTAAAAAAATGTATAAAATAAACTTCATCCCCCTATTAAATGAAATCAAGACAGAAACAAAAAGAGTGGAAAATAGAGCAATATCATGGATAGGACGAATCAATTATTGCAAAATGGTTATTATACCTAAAATCATATATAAATTTCAGATGATTCCCATAGCCCTCCCGAGAACACTATTCTCAGTATTAAAAAAATTAATTATGAATTACATATGGAAAAATAAGAAACATAGGATATCACTCCAGACCCTAAAACAACCAAAAAAAAAGGGGGGTTTAGCGGTACCGGATGTTAAAGGATACTATGACGCGGTGGTTATAACAAGGGTGGTGGAGTGGGCCAGAGCCAATAAAGAAAAAAGGTGGGTAAGATTAGAAAATGAATTAGCACAGGTGAGGTTGGACAAGATAATTTGGAACCCTCCCCAATTTAGGACACTAGATAAAAACGCACATGAAATAACAAAAAATGCACTTAAAATATGGGACAAGGTGTATAAAAAAATTCAGAAGGAATATAATTCACCTTTTATAGCACTAAAAAATAATGATTATTTTGCACCAGGTAAAACACAAGTGGGGGGTAATTGGATTAAACAGGACACTGTACAACTAAGGGATATAACGAAGGACGGCCATATAATAACACTACAAGAGTTAAAATTTAAAAATAATTTAATGGAAATCAATGAATGGAGGTATCAGCAGCTTAAACATTTTGTTCAGGATCTCCCAGGACCACTGAGAACGGGAGACCAGTTAACAGATTTAGAAAAAATATGTTCCACGGAAAGATCTAAAGGAACGACCTCAAAGTTATACAGAATTCTATTGAAGATAGATGAGCAGAATATACCCCCATTCATTAGAAAATGGGAAAGGGAACTGGGAACACAGCGGGATAGGGGCACAATAGATAAAATGTTGGCTCTGACACACTCCTCAGCGGTAGATAGCCGTACTGCGGAGATGTGCTTTAAATGTATATCCGGATGGTACATGACCCCGGATAAGATAAAAAAGTATAATGAAGAACAGACAGGAGAGTGTTGGAGGGGATGTAAAACATCAGGAAATATGGCACATCTCTGGTGGGGATGCCCTAAGATCAAGAAGTATTGGGAACAAATTTTGACCTGTGTGGAAGAGATCACGGGGGAAAAGATAAAGATGGACCCATGGGTCATCCTATTCCATGGGGGGGAGGAAGGTATAAAGAGCTATAGGAAATCCCTTGTACCGCACCTACTCAACGCCGCTAAGAGACTTATACCAAGGAAGTGGCAAGAGGTGGAGTGCCCCTTAATCTGGGAATGGATAGATGCGGTTGAAGAAACATACAAAATGGAAGAACTAAAAGAGGCTATAGAAGGCAATAACATTTTACAAATCACGAAATGGAATAAATGGAGGACTTTTAAGAAATCGTGGAGTTACGCAGAAAAATTAAGGATAGATACTTAAAAGAGGCATTAGAAGAAAATTAGAAAGAACTAGAGATATAAGAGATTGTTTAAGGTGAGATAGGGGGGGAGGGGGGGGAAGGATTAGGGGGGGGATAATTATAATCACAAATACTTTGCGCCTCTTAAGCACGAGGAATGATATTAAATAAATAACATATATATACTTATATTTAAAGGAAAAAAAAAAAAAAGAGGGAGGAAAAAAGCAAACTTCCACACAAAAGAAGAGACACTTATGATGCAAAACCAATATAGAGATGCAATGGGCTGGTACGCAGAACATGAGCATATAATGCACACTATATGAGGTTGAGTCTGAAGTGGAAAAGAAAAAAAAAAAAAAAAAAAGAAAGGTGGCTATATTGGTCACTGATTTGTTTTTGTTTTGTTTTTGAATGTCAGAAATGTATATTTGTGAATGTTGAGATGTTATATTGGTTTCACTGGTAAAAATAAATAATTGAAATGGGTATATATATTTTTTTTTTGTTAAGTTGCCTAATAATTATGCACAGTAATAGTCACCTGCACACACAGATATCCCCCTAAAATAGCTAAAACTAAAAACAAACTAAAAACTACTTCCAAAAATATTCAGCTTTAATATTAATGAGTTTTTTGGGTTCATTGAGAACATGGTTGTTGTTCAATAATAAAATGAATCCTCAAAAATACAACTTGCCTAATAAGTATGCACTCCCTGTATATCGATTGGTTTGCGCAAAACTTATAGTGTCTACAAAATAGGGGATATATTTATGGCATTTTTTTTTTTTTACTAGTAATGGAGGCGATCTGCGATTTTTATTGTGACCGTGACATTGCGACGGACATATCGGACACTTTTGACACGTTTTTTTGGGGACCAGTCACATTTATACAGCGATTAGTGCTATAAAACTGCACCGATTACAGTATAAATGTGACTGGCAGGGAAGGGGTTAACACTAGGAGGCGCTGAAGGGGTTAATATGTTCCCTGGGAGTGATTCTTACGGTAGGGCAGTGTTTCTCAACTCCAGTCCTCAAGGCGCCCCAACAGGTCATGTTTTCAGGATTTCCCTCAGATGAAACGGCTGTGGTAATTACTAAGGCAGTGAAACTGATCAAATCACCTGTGCAAAATAATGGAAATCCTGAAAACATGACCTGTTGGGGCGCCTTGAGGACTGGAGTTGAGAAACACTGCTGTATGGGGAGAGGGGACTCCCAAGGGGAGGAGACCGATGCGTGTTCCTCTGTACTGTACGATCTCCTCACCTCTGACAGGAGGTGGATCTGTGGACCCTAGATTGCCGGGAAGAAAAGACGTCATATGACGTCCACCCGGAGGGAGGGTTCCTGCCGGCATCATTTTATAATGGCCCGGTAAGGAAGGGGTTAATGAAAAAAAAAAAATTATATATATAAATAAATAAATGCAGCCCCCACAAGGTCCCCTGCTCAAAAAAATCACATGTACAGCCCGTCTGAAGTCTGATAATGAACATCTGAATGATTCAGAGGAGAACTGGGGGGAGGGGTTGTGGTCAGAGGAGACCAAAATCGAGATCTTTGGCATCAACTCAACGGGTTTGGAGGAGGAGGAATGCTGACTATGACCCCAAGAACACCATCCCCCCACCATCATACACGGAGGGCGAAACGTGCTTTGGGGGTGTTTTTCTGCCAAGAGGACAGGACAAGTTCACTGCATCAAAAGGGACGATGGGCGGGGCCGTGTACCATCTAATCGTAGAGGAGAACCTCCTTCCCTCAGACAGAACACTGAAGACGGGTCATGGACGGGTCTTCCAGCATAACAATCACCCAAAACATACCGCCAAGGCAACAAATTAGTGGCTCAAGAAGAAGCAATTAAGGTCCTGGAGTGGCCTAGCAGTCTCCAGACCTTAATCCTATAGGAAATATGTGGAGGGAGCTGAAGGTTTGAGTGACCAAACGTCAGCCTGGAAACCTTAAAGTGGAGGTTCACCCGGAAATGACAATTTTTAACATTAGATTGAGGCTCGTTTTGTGAAGGGGAATCGGGTGTTTTTTTAAAATCGAAGCCGTACTTACCGTTTTAGAGAGAGATCTTCTCCGCCGCTTCCGGGTATGGTCTGCGGGACTTGGCGTTCCTTCTTGATTGACAGTCTTCCGACGGTCGCATCTATCACGTCACGAGTAGCCGAAAGAAGCCGAACATCGGTGTGCAGGCGCCGTATAGAGCCGCACCGACGTTCGGCTACTCGTGACGCGATGGATGCGACCGTCGGAAGCCTGTCAATCAAGAAGGAACGCCCGCTCCCGAAGACCCATACCCGGAAGCGGCGGAGAAGATCGCTCTCTAAAACGGTAAGTACGGCTTCGATTTAAAAAAAACACCCGATTCCCCTTCACAAAATGAGCATCAATCTAATCTTAAATTTTTTTTAGGGTGAACTCCCGCTTTAATGACTCGGAGAGGACAAAATCCCTCCTGAGATGTGTGAGAACCTGGAGGCCAACTCCAAGAAACGTCCGACCTCTGTGATCGCCAACAAGGGATTCTCCACCAACTACTAAGAAAGTTTTGTTCACATACTTATTCCACTCATTAAAATACAAATCCATTTAGAACTTTTTTTGAAATGCGTTTTTCTGGATATTATTTTTTGTTATTCCGTCTCTCACCGTTATAATAAAACCGACCAATAAAATTATAGACTGGGCAAACGTACAAAATCAGCAGGGGGGTCAAATATCCCCCCCCCCCACTGTTTGTATATATAGTAGAGCTGCACGATTCTGGTCAAAATGAGAATCACGATTCTTTTGCTTAGACTAAAGATCACGATTCTCAAAAACTGAATGTCAGAAACCCCCCCCCCCCCACAAATAAATAAACCTGTGATTTATCTGAAAATATGAATATATAAAAAACAGACCAGTGATATGTCTATAATGTTAAAGATCATATAACTCCTATGAAAAAAGCAGAATAAAACTTTGATTCTGCTTTTTTCATAGGAGTTATATGGTCTTTAACATTATAGACATATCACTGGTCTCTTTTATACATCAGAAGCAGTACCGCCAGCAACCACTGGGTGTTGCATGGATACACACTACAGAACTGTGAGAGAAGCCCAGGCATCCATCCAGCGGTGCAGGCTGCTGACGTTGGTTTCCAATATCGGCGCCATTTGCGTTCCACGCTGGTTACGTGGAACCGGCGGTGACACAAAAGAATCGCGGGTCATCCCACGGGGAGAATCGAGATTCTCTCCGTGATTAATCGTGCATCGCTAAATTTATATATACACACACACACACACTATATTTTCATATATATATATATATATATATATATATATATATATATTAGAGGTCGACCGATATATCGGTCGGCCGATATATCGGCCGATATTTGGCCGTTTTTAAGAAATCGGCATCGGCCGATTATTGTAAAAAAAATCAGCCGATTTTCGGCTGCCGCGCTAAACCCCGCTCCACGAGAAATGAATCCTTCAGCCACGCTGCTGGTAGCCTGCGCGCCGGCCCCTCCCCCCCTACCTCGATGGGCTGTAGCAGAAAGCAAACTTGTCACAAGCCCAAGCAGCTGCAGTAGTTGCTTGTCTGCGCGAAGAGATCACAAAAGCTTCCTACAGCCCGTCGAGGTAGGGGGGGGGCGGGGCCGGCGCGCAGGCTACCAGCAGCGTGGCTGAAGGATTCATTTCTCGTGCTGCTGGAGACTGGGGTAATGTACAGTATTCCTATCATCTCTGATAGGTGCCTCGGCTCTCTAGTGATTGTACTCCAACTCACGTGGGAGCTCACAGGTGTCATCCAATGGACAGTGCTGGAGGGAACAGTGTGTACATGTTAGAGCACACACCTCTCCTGTATACACACTCATTTTATATATATCCATCCCCACCCACGGCCAGCTCCATCCATCCATCCCCCTTCACAATACATCCCCCACCCACAGCCAGCTCGCTCCATCCATCCATCCCCCTTCACAATACATCCCCCACCCACAGCCAGCTCGCTCCATCCATCCATCCCCCTTCACAATACATCCCCCACCCACAGCCAGCTCGCTCCATCCATCCATCCCCCTTCACAATACATCCCCCACCCACGGCCAGCTCCATCCATCCATCACCCTTCACAATACATCCCCCACCCACAGCCAGCTCGCTCCATCCATCCATCCCCCTTCACAATACATCCCCCACCCACGGCCAGCTCCATCCATCCATCCCCCTTCACAATGCATCCCCCACCCACGGCCAGCTCCATCCATCCATCCCCCTTCACAATACATCCCCCACCCACAGCCAGCTCGCTCCATCCATCCATCCATCCCCCTTCACAATACATCCCCCACCCACGGCCAGCTCCATCCATCCATCCCCCTTCACAATACATCCCCCACCCACAGCCAGCTCGCTCCATCCATCCATCCCCCTTCACAATACATCCCCCACCCACGCCCAGCTCCATCCATCCATCACCCTTCACAATGCATCCCCCACCCACGGCCAGCTCCATCCATCCATCCCCCTTCACAATACATCCCCCACCCACAGCCAGCTCGCTCCATCCATCCATCCCCCTTCACAATACATCCCCCACCCACGGCCAGCTCCATCCATCCATCACCCTTCACAATGCATCCCCCACCCACGGCCAGCTCCATCCATCCATCCCCTTTCACAATGCATCCCCCACCCACGGCCAGCTGCATCCATCCATCCCCCTTCACAATACATCCCCCACCCACGGCCAGCTCCATCCATCCATCCCCCTTCACAATACATCCCCCACCCACGGCCAGCTGCATCCATCCATCCCCCTCTACAATGCATCCCCCACCCACGGCCAGCTTCATCCATCCATCCCCCTTCACAATGCATCCCCCACCCACGGCCAGCTCCATCCATCCATCCCCCTTCACAATACATCCCACGGCCAGCTCCATCCATCCATCCCCCTTCACAATGCATCCCCCACCCACGACCAGCTGCATCCATCCATCCCCCTTCACAATGCATCCCCCACCCACGGCCAGCTTCATCCATCCACCCCCCTCTACAATGCATCCCCCACCCACGGCCAGCTCCATCCATCCCCCTTCACAATGCATCCCCCACCCACGGCCAGCTGCATCCATCCATCCCCCTTCACAATGCATCCCCCACCCACGGCCAGCTTCATCCATCCACCCCCCTCTACAATGCATCCCCCACCCACGGCCAGCTCCATCCATCCCCCTTCACAATACATCCCCCACCCACGGCCAGCTCCATCCATCCACCCCCCTCTACAATGCATCCCCCACCCACGGCCAGCTGCATCCATCCACCCCCCTCCCTCCATCCACAGCCAGCACCATCCATCTCTCCCCCTCCACAATGCATCCTCCACCCACGGCCAGCTCCATTCCTCCATCCCCCTCGACAATGCATTCCCCACCCAGGGCCAGCTCCATCCATCCACCCCCTTCCCTCCATCCACAGCCAGCACCATCCATCTCTTCCCCTCCACAACGCATCCCCCCTCCAAGGCCAGCAACATCCAGCCATCCCCCTCCACAATGCATCCCCCAGGCACAGCCAGCACCATCTTTCCCCCTCCACAACGCATCTCCCACCCACGCCCAGCACCATCCATCCTCCTCCACAATGCATCCCAATCCAAAAATCGGCCCAAAATATCGGCCGCAAAAATCGGCCTCATATATCGGCCATCGGCTGCCCCGATTTCTAAATATCGGCATCGGCCAGAGAAAAACCCATATCGGTCGACCTCTAATATATATATATATATATATATATATATATATATATATATATATATATATATATATATATATATATATATATATATATATATATATATATATATATATATATATATATATATATATATATATATAAAAAGTATGAAAAGTATTATATTTATTATATACAATTATATATTTAAATACAATTTTATAGATAGGTGGTTAAGCTAGAAAGAAATACAGGGATGGAGACACTGGACCTACAAGTCCTATGCCTCATAAAGTCCCAAATTTCCCATCTCCCCCCTCCCTTCATGTCCCTCTTATTTTATATATAGGCATAGAAATAAGTGCTGGCCATCTTGCCATCACTTTGTCTCCATGGTAAGCCCAGGAAGCACTGGGAGGAAGGGGAGATTCTCCACAGTGATCACTTATCTAAAATATCGAGGTTGTGGCATCTAGCTGCAGCCATCACCCCGGTATTTGAGAGAGAAAGGCTTTTAGGCAGCGGGGTCACCCCAGTATTTGAGAGAGAAAGGCTCCCAGTCGGGCTTTTAGGCAGCGGGGTCACCCCGGTATGTGTGAGAGAGAGAGAGAGAGAGAGAGAGAGAGAGAGAGAGAGAGAGAGAGAGAGAGAGAGAGAGAGAGAGAGAGAGAGAGAGTCACCCCGGCATTTGAGAGAGAAAGGCTTTTAGGCAGCGGGGTCACCCCGGCATTTAACCCGGTATGTGAGAGAGAGAGAGAGAGAGAGAGAGAGAGAGAGAGAGAGAGAGAGAGAGAGAGAGAGAGAGAGAGAGAGAGAGAGAGAGAGAGAGAGAGAGAGAGAGAGAGAGAGAGAGAGAGAGAGAGTCACCCCGGCATTTGAGAGAGAAAGGCTTTTAGGCAGCGGGGTCACCCCGGCATTTAACCCAAAACAAAAATGACACAAGTGGTTTAAAGAATAAAATCTATCGGACTCACGTGGGACACAAGATCCAAATTTGTGGGGGAACTCGGAGATGAGGTCATCGTTTACCCGATCTTTCAGGGGGCCCAGAATGATGACAGGTCTGGCGTAATGAACTAAAAAAAAAAAAAAAAAAAAAGGAAAGAAATTAATTTGACCCGTCAGGACAGCAGACATAAAAAAACAAAAAAGAACACACACAGATCAGTATTGACAATTAACAGAACATGATCAGAACAGAAGAGGATAAATATTCGCCCCGTAATATGCGGAGATACTTACTCTCTTGTCGGATGACGGGTTCATAGGATAGAATAGTGTCTTCCTGTCCCTCTGTAAAGAAAAAAAGGACCCGGGATCAGAGGAATGAGCGAAGAGAGAAGCAACAAAGATGCAAAGAAACATCCAACAAGAGACTTACTGGAGCTGCTTTCGCTGTCACTGGTATTTGACGTCACGGCCTCTGCAAGATAACAAATTCCCTGTCAGTAGGTGGTAGCCGGGGCAACCACTGACACACTACACAACACACACACAGAGCATGAAGGGCTGGGGGGTCATATGTTGCGCGCGCGCACACACGCACACACACACACACACACACACACACACACACACACTCAGCAGTACAGGCGCCAAGTCGCAACGATTCCCCTCTTATTACTGACAGAAAAAAAGGCCGGGCGTGCCGTCCGGCTGAATAACCAGCCCAGGTTTCTGGAGGGAAAGCGCTGTGCCTGAGCGCCATGTACTGCACTGCTTACTCATATGGTTAATAAAATGTAAAATTTCAGTATAAAATCAGATAAATACATCCCAGATGGATCAAAAACAAACAAAATAAATCTGTACGAAGCTTAGATGGTTTGTTCAGTGATGATGAACCTCGGCACCCCAGATGGTTTGAAACGACATCTCCCATAATGCTCACCTACACTGCAGAGGGCATCATGGGAAATGTAGTCCCAAAACATCTATGGGTGCCAAGGTTTGCCATCACTGGCCTAGATAAAAGCCTGTCCCTTGCCAGCATGCTCAAAAGAAGGGCCTTTGCCTGAGCGTAAACAGCGGTCTCTCTACTGGAGGTCCAAAACGTCCTCCACTGAGCTATAGCGCGCCAATCAGAAGGCAGCGTGAGCTTTATCGATTTCAGAGCTAGAGGGTGTGTTGGACCTCTGTAGAGCGGCCACTGCTTCCACATCGAGAGCAGAGGTCCAACACCCTCTGCCGAGTCAGAGCTATAGCTCACCAATCGGAAGGCAGAATGAGCTTTACTGATTTCAGAGCTAGAGGGCGTGTTTTGGACCTCTGCAAGGAGGCCACTGCTTCCACATAGAGAGCAGAGGTCCAGCACACCCTCTGCCAAGTTTGACCCATAGCTCTGACCTATAGCTCTGAAATCAGCAAAGCTCAATGTGCCTTTTGATTGCTGAGTCAAAGCTATAGCTCACCAATCAAAAGGCAGAATGAGCTTTACTGATTTCAGAGCTATGGGTCAAACTTGGCAGAGGGTGTGCTGGACCTCTGCTCTCTATGTGGAAGCAGTGGCCTCCTTGCAGAGGTCCAAAACACACCCTCTAGCTCTGAAATCAGTAAAGCTCATTCTGCCTTTTGATTGGTGAGCTATAGCTCTGACTCGGCAGAGGGTGTTGGACCTCTGCTCTCGATGTGGAAGCAGTGGCCGCTCTACAGAGGTCCAACACACCCTCTAGCTCTGAAATCGATAAAGCTCACGCTGCCTTCTGATTGGCAAGCTATAGCTCAGTGGAGGGCGTTTCTGACCTCTCTAGAGAGACCGCTGTTTCCACTCAGAGAGCAGAGGCTCTTCCCTGCAGAATGATGGCCTGGGAACAGGCTTTTCTACTCAGGCTGTGGCTGCTTTGAAAAGTAAACCGTAAGACTTCAAGCACGTTTACTTTTGATACGGAAGGAATATATTTAGGTGATAAATACTTCTGCAGAAATCCGGCAGACACTGTCCTGACAGCAGTGACCCCGATGTCACGGGTCTTCCATTAACAAGGAGGGGGGAAAGACATGCCACAAAGTGGGGGGGCTTTTCTGCCCACACCCCGAGAGAACAGGACAAGGTTAAAGCAGACAACCATGGTGTAAGATGAGTGCCCCATCCCCCCCCCCCCCCATACTGAGGGACTTACTCAGACTCTTTGATCCATAATAATCGTCACTTAAGCCCGGGAAATCCTGATATTACCGAGACAGAAGAGAGAGGAGAAAGATAGACAGTGAGAGACAGCCAACCAGAGACCAGGAAGAGGAACAGAAATGTCACCCCCTTATCATCAAACACCCAAATGTAATATAGTACAGGAGCAGCGGGGAATTTAGCAGTTTTTACAATTATACACCATGGAATGGAGAGAGGACACAGGAAAGCAGTGCTGAAAAATTAAAATAAAAACCAACCTCCCCACCTGAGGTAAACAGATTTCTAAAACAAATGGACCCCACCAACATCATTTAGCTAAAATTCCTAAAAGGCATTATATTGGTATCTGTGCGGAGATCCGCGTCATCCCCCCGCGCACAGGTACATCCGGCCCCATACTGTCCGAAACTCAGCCGGTAAACCATAAAATGGGCGACTCTGAAAACACCGTCCTGATACTAGGGGGCGACGGACTGCATCATATAAAAGAAATCCGACAACAATTGTCAGATGGAGCATACAAATGGTCGGATTTTCCGACAACAGCCTGTCATCACAATTCCCGTCGGAAAATCCGATCGTGTGTACGGGCCTTTAGAGCAGGGGTCTTCAAACTACGGCCCCAGTTCCCATCATGCCCTAGTCATGTCTGTGAATGTCATGGTGTTACAATGCCTCATGGGATGTGTAGATCTACAACAGCTGGAGGGCCGTAGTTTGAGGATCCCTGCTTTAGAGTGATGGTCAGAATGCAGACAGCCAATAAGGTCAATGTCCTGGAACTGGCCTTACCAAGTGGCATTTGCCCTGGAACTATGGAAGCACCATCAAATGGGAGGCCCATCAGCCACAGCTCATGGAACCTTTACGCAACTTCTGAATGATGTAGGGCAGGCCGCCATTCTCTACCAGGGTTCTGAAGGGTTCCATGAGCGTGGGATGGTGTAGGGCAGCCATTCTCTACCAGGGTTCAATGAGCGTTGGATGGTGTAGGGCAGCCATTCTCTACCAGGGTTCAATGAGCGTTGGATGGTGTAGGGCAGCCATTCTCTACCAGGGTTCAATGAGCGTTGGATGGTGTAGGGCAGCTATTCTCTACCAGGGTTCCGAAGGGTTCCATGAGCGTTGGATGGTGTAGGGCAGCCATTCTCTACCAGGGTTCCATGAGCGTGGGATGGTGTAAGGCAGCTATTCTCTACTGGGGTTCCTTCAGAGGTTGCCAAGTGTTCCATGAGCTTTGGATGGTGTAGGGCCGCAATTCTCTACCAGGGTTCCGAAGGGCTTCATGAGCGTTGGATGGTGTAGGGCCGCCATTCTCTACCAAAGCTCATGGAATCCCTAGCAACCTCTGGAGGAACCCTGGTAAAGAGTGGTTGCCCTACACCAGTGGTCTCCAAACTGGGGCCCAGGGGCCAGATGTGGTCCTTTGCTTGCTTTAATGCGGCCCTTGGGGCACTATTCCTCCCACTGACACCAACGATGGGACACGACTCTTCCTACTGAAACCAATCAATGATGGGGTACTATTGCTCCCAACGACACCGATAAGGCATTATTCCTCCCACTGACCAACAATGGGGCACTATTCTTCTTACTGACACCAATGTTGGGATACTATTTTTTCCTACCGACACCAAGGATGGGGCACCATTTCTTACACTGGCACCAACGTTCGGCCCTCCTAAAGCCTGAAGGACAGTAAATTGGCCCTTTGTTTAGAAAGTTTGGAGACCCCTGCCCTACACCATCCACAGCTCATAGAACCCTTAGCAACCTCTGGAGGAACACCCCAGGAGAGAATGGTTGCCCTATACCATCCACAGCTCACAGAACCCTTAGCAACCTCTGGAGGAACCCTGGTAGAGAACGGCTGCCCTACACCATCCACAGCTCACGGAACCCTTAGCAACCTCCGGAGAAACCCTGGTAGTGAATGGCTGCCCTACAACATAGAATATGGATACACCATGGATTGCCTGATCTGCAAAAACCACAAACATTGTTGGGATACTATTTTTTCCTACCGACACCAAGGATGGGGCCCCATTTTACACTGGCACCAACGTTCAGCCCTCCTAAAGCCTGAAAGACAGTAAATTAGCCCTTTGTTTAGAAAGTTTGGAGACCCCTACACCATCCACAGCTCATGGAACCCTTAACAACCTCTGGAGGAACCCCCAGGTAGAGAATGGCTGCCTTACACCATCCACAGCTCACGGAACCCTTAGCAACCTCTGGAGGAACCCTCGGTTGAGAATGGCTGCCCTACACCATCCACAGCTCATAGAACCCTTTGCAACCTCTGGAGGAACCCTGGTAGAGAATGGCTGCCCTACACCATCAACAGCTCATGGAACCCTTAGCAACCTCTGGAGAAACCCTGGTAGAGAATGGTGGCCTTACACCATCCACAGCTCACGGAACCCTTAGCAACCTCTGGAGGAACCCTGGTAGAGAATGGTGGCTGACCCACACCATCCAAAGCTCATGGAACCCTTGGCAACCTCTTGAACCCTGGTAGAGAATGGCTGATCCACACCATCAACAGCTCATGGAACCCTTGGCAACCTCTGGAGGAACCCCCCGGGTAAAGAATGGCTGCCTTACACCATCCACAGCTCACGGAATCCTTGGCAACCTCTGGAGGAACCCTGGTAGAGAATGGCTGCCTTACACCATCCACAGCTCACGGAAACCCTTGGCAACCTCTGGAGGAACCCTGGTAGAGAATGGCTGCCCTACACCATAGAATATGGATACACCATGGATTGCCCTGATCTGCAAAAACCACAAACATTCGACTTGCCGAGTTTCTTCTGGCAAGTCAACCCTATTGCTCTACATACGCGTCACTCGCTCCTCTCTCACTAGTCTAGTATAAAAGTGCGAGGAAATCTGCGACCTCTCCTCTTACTTACGTGCGTTGTTGGTCTCCGTACCAAGGCTCTTGTAAAACGGAAACTTGCGGGACAGCCGGAAACTCTTTTTACGCTTGGATTTGATGGACTGCGGTAGATGGCGGAAGGCACAGAGAAATGGGCAACGGGGGACACAACGCCACAAATGTAGAAATGAAGAAAGTGATGGAGGAGGAAAAAAAAAGGAAACAAAAAACAAAAACAAAAAAAAACAAACATGGGTTTACAAGGCATGCAAAAAAAATAAAATAATCATAACCGGAGAGTGTGATGAACGGAGAGGGCGAGGATTAACATGAAATGTGGGGCGACTAACAAGCGTGATAAGCGGCAGGTCACCTACATCCCACCCGCTGGAGGCTATACACTGGAACATTCCTCAGATGATCCCTATTGTGATCCTCGAAGGCTCTGATCGATTTCTCCACTCATCCCTCCATAGCGTACAGAAGGATGAAAACACCGGCACGCCAGGGGCCAATGAGATTTGGCACAATCTGCATTTAACATGTTTTTTGGGCAGGATGAGAACACTGACATCACCAGGGGAGTGTACACTGTGTTGCTATGGGTAACCGTATAATATATATACACAAACACTCATCAGCCATAACCTTGTGACCACGAGTGAATACCATTCGCTATCTGGACATCTGAAAGTGGGTGGGATATATTAGCCAGCAAGTGAACATGTTGTCCCTGAAGTGGATGTCCATTGCAGTTTGATGTGTAGCCACAGACCGGTCAGGGTGTCCATGCTGACCCGACTACAATAGGCACGTGACCATCAAAACAGGACCAAGCAATGAAAAAAAAAAAAAAAAAAGTGGCCTTGGTCTGACGAATCCAAGAATGGTTTGAGGAACACAAGTTTGAGGTGCCGATTTGGCCCCCAAATTCTCCCTAGATCTCCATCCAATCGAGCATCGACACGTCTGATCCATGGAGGCCTCACCTCCAAACTTACAGGACTTCAAAGATCTGCTGCAAAACTGGACCACGGAGCAATGGAAGACGGCTTGGACTGATGAATCCAACAATGGTTGGAGGAACACAAGGAAAAGTTTTGAGTTATTGACTTGGCCTCCAAAATCTCCAGCCAATCGAGCATCAACATGTCTGATCCATGGAGGCCTCACCTCCCAACTTACAGGACTTCAAAGATCTGCTGAAAAACTGGACAACGGAAGAAGACGGCCTGGTCTGATGAAGAATGGTTTGAGGAACACAAGTTTGGAGGTGATGATTTGGCCTTCAAATTCTCCCTAGATCTCCATCCAATCGATCAGCAACAAGTCTGATCCATGGAGGCCCCACCTCCCAACTTACAGGACTTAAAAGGATCTGCTGCTGATGG